>NW_027362772.1:264833648-264913648 GCF_046119375.1 Phyllobates terribilis | reverse complement strand
ATAATCAATAGCTCCGTAATGCAGGATTTCTAGCTTACTGCAAACATATTCTTAGTGATTACATACACAAACACCAGAATGGCACAGGTAGTTATTGGTATACGAGCACTTCAAATGTCATTTCTAACAAAGCATATGATGTTAAGTGCAATACACTAGAGCTTAAAAATCAAAAGCTCCATATGTTCTAGCCAGGGGCCACCACTGGGCCCCCACATATATGTGGCATAGAAGACGGGCATAGTCGATTTGGTCATCTGCTCTTTCCAATGTTGACTTAATGTAATTTCTACATTAAAGGTTTATTTTAATCTTCGCAAATTCTCACCTATCCATGGGATAGCTAATCATTAGGAATCCCACAAAAAGAATTAGGAAAAACTCAATTTTTTTTTTTTAGAGTATCCTGGGTGAGTGCAAGTACGTGGTAGGCTTGCCGGCCACTCTCCATTGAGAAGAGGGGATGGGAGGTGAAGGGAAATGTATTAAGGGGCAGTCAGACGGCAGTATAATTTGGACCGAGATGGGAATGCAGCTCACACACCGCTAATACATGGACTACATGAACTAGCCGGCAGCTCTCCCTACTCGAGTGTGACAGCTGCATAGAAAGACATAAATCTGCCATAATTGGGTTGGGCGAGCCACCGGCCAGTCCGTGCATTAGCGGTGTGTGCGCTGCATTCAGCTAATGCATGGACTGGCCGGTGACTCTCCGGACCAGAGCATGACAGATTTATGTATTTCTATGCAGCTGTCACGCTCGGGTAGGGAGAGAAGCCGGCCAGTCTGGACACTGCGTTCCGATTTCGGTCTGCGTGCGCCCTAATACTAAGAATGCTATTGGTAGGGAAGGAAGGCGCCCCAAAACTCCTGAGATTGCCCTGTTCCTAGTAAATTCAGATTGTGCAGACACTACTGCACTCACGAGGCCCCCATATATATTAGATTGCTTTGGACAAATGATCTTTTGGCAAACAGCCATCTCTCTGGAGTTCTTCCATGCTCAGCAACGCTCGGCCAAGTGCTCCTGTGTTATCAATTGGAGCCAGGCCAAACTCTTCCAGCAGAGGATTGTCTCCTGGAGAACAAAGAATCGACTGCTGAAATACACCACCCAAGATCAGTTTCTCAGCCCGACATCATTTGTCAGGGGTGAGTCACACATTAGACTGCTGTTCGATCCAATTGATATCAGCAGGTTTGTCTGATTTAGCTTTAACATGCATGCAAAACCTGAAGTTAATATAGTCGGGTTGTCACGGAGTGACTAGGGACTGCGGACGCCTACTCAATCCTTCAAACTAGGGACACCCAAGTTTATCCAGGTCCCCCGGGTTACTCCTGAAGGTGGAGACGCCGGGTTCACGTATCTTGCTATACTCCTAAATCAACCCTTTTCTGTCCCCTAAACCAGCCATGGAGGTGGGAAGCCAAAGTGCATAAGTATACACTAATCAGACAAACAAGGAACACGGACAGGGATAAATGAAATAATCATACAAACTACACTCACCAAACAACAGTGTGGAACAAGGGAGTAATAGGAAGGAGAAACCAAATAGGAGAGGATGAGGATGTTCACAAAGACGAACTCCAAGCAACAATCTCCTGAACAAATCTCCAAAAACACCAACTCCAACCACACCTTCAACTCCTAACCAGGCAGTAAGAATTAACACTGGCAATTCCTAAGTGCCAGAGGCGAACATATACAGCAGAGGGGAGTGGCCAACACTGAACAGCTGAGACAATCCAGGTAGGAAAGCTCCAGATCAACTGAACAGATTAACCCTTGCACTGCTAGTAAGGAAAAAATTGCACTGTTTAATAAGATGGTGAAGTACTTCTAACCAGTGCAGGAGTTCGTGAAACCAGACACCACGGTCTTCTGGCCCCTCTGTCACGGTATCCCCGTGACACAGGTGCAATAGTATAGGTGGTGTATTTTAATGAACCCTCAGCCAATCATCAATTTGTTAAAATACATTTATTTCCTTTCTGTATCAGGACTTCCAGTTCTCCGCTGTCTGAGGTTCTCATATCCAGCCATCGCTGCAGAACACTTTACAACAGAGGGAATATAATTGGTTTTGAAAGCTGAATTTTGCTACGGTTGGAGTCGATTACTGCAGATTGCTCTGGCACGAGGTGACCTGATGGGATTGGACATATTGACAAACGCCAAATATAAAGTCACCGTCACCCCAGAACTGTATCCTGCCCGCTGTTTTCCAGGCTGCAAGTAATGGCTGTCTATTCGAGGAGTAGTTTATAAAAAACGTTCTGATTTTCACATGGTAGGAGGTAAATTCTCTAACTGTGTTTTATGTCAGGATAAATTTCTTTGTCATTGTTTAACCACAGTCCTGGTACAAAAGAACGTAATGTAAGAGTGCAGTATCTCCTTCACAGGCATCGTATGCTCGGTTCAAGTCTAATGATGTAGGCACATGGCAAAGTCTTCTGCTCCCGTGGGATCTGCATCATAGGCTTCTTTATCCTGCATGTGCCACCTTAAGGAGCCTACTTTATATACTGCATACCTCTGTAAGCTTTAAAATGGGATTTGCACTTTTTACAAAATATTTAGCTAAAATCTGCATCTGGTAATGAGTACGGCAGATGTTACGAGAACGAGTACAGTGCCACTTTACAAAGAGTTCTTGGTAAAATGACGATGCACGGTGGTTGCATTTATCAAAATGGCAAAATGTTAGTCAACTTCTAAATTAAAAAGGTTATTTGGTGAAAATGAGTTCTCACCTATCATGTAAATGATAGCTTGCTGATCGTGGGTGTCCCCACACAGGTCGGCAGATCGTTAACTTCTATCCTTGATGGAATGGAGCAGCAGAGTACGTGCTCGACCGCTGCTCCATCGATTACTTATAGGGCTGTGAAAAAACTGTGCTCCCCACCTAGAGAATAAATGGACTGGAGGTCTGGCATTAAATTTACTACACCACTGGAAGTAATGGCGCCCAAACGGGGATAAAGTTCCCGGTTCTGCCCATCAGTGCCCGTCCCAGGGGTTACACTCCCACCCACCTGTGTAAAATGACAAATTTATGACTGCAAATGCTCGTTTGGTTTTGTGCTCATACAATATCGACATTATCAGCAGCACATCACCTGTTTACACAGGACAATGTGCTGCCGATGACTATGATTTTAATGCTGGCATGAACAATTCAACCACCATGTGAATGAGTGTTTTGCTGATAATTGTCAAACGAGTGTTTGTTATTGGCTTGTTGAAATGGGCAATTATTCACAATGATTTTACTCTTCTTTACAAACTGATGTTCATGGTGCAAATGGTTATAAGAAACTATTTTGAAGTGAAGGGTGCTAAAAAAGTGAAAATACTTTGATAAATAAGGACAAGTGTATCTTTTCTCTCTAAATAAATGAACAGCTCACAGTGCTGAAATTAATCAAAGTAGTAGGGAAGAGTCGGACTGCTGTATAAAATGGACGTAGATCAGGATGAAAGACTAGGACTGGCTGCTGCTCTCCCAACCCAAGCGTGACAGTTTCATGTACTTCTATGCAGCGGTCATGCTCAGGTCTGGACAGCAGTCGGCCAGTCCAAGCATTGCGTTGCGAACCCCGTCCATGTTACTCTTGCCTTTCTCTTGCTAGCCAGCCTAGCACAATATCACTTTGTGGTGATACACATGACATAACGCAATGCTGGCTAATCAAAAGAAGAGCCATATAGGTAGTGGTTATCAGTAGTGATGGGCGGACCGGTGGAAGTTCTGGTACAATTCTGGTACCCTAACTGAACTTTATCAAAAGTTGGGGTCAGGTACCAGAACCCGAACTTCCACCGGAATCCAGCAGAATCTGAACCCCATTGAAAGTAATGGAGACTCAAACTTGTAAGAAAAAAACAAAACTCTCTTGCTCTGCCACCATGGACTTAGCCCGAACACTGTACTGGACTAGAGATGGACAGACCCATCGGGCGAACTACTGTATGGAGGACTACGTGGAGCCATTATACTGTATGGAGGACTATGTGGGGCCATTATTCTGTATGGAGGACTATGTGGGGCCCATTATACTGTATGGAGGACTATGTGGGGCCCATTATACTGTATGGAGGACTATGTGGGGCCCATTATACTGTATGGAGGACTATGTGGGGCCGTTATACTGTATGGAGCACTATGTGGGGCCCATTATTCTGTATAGAGGACTGTGTGGGGCCCATTATACTGTATGGAGGACTGTATGGGGCCATTATTCTGTATGGAGGACTGTGTGGGGCCATTATTCTGTATGGAGGACTGTTTGGGGCCCATTATACTGTATGGAGGAGTATGTGGAGCCATTATTCTGTATGGAGGAGTATGTGGAGCCATTATTCTGTATGGAGGGCTGTGTGGGGCCCATTATACTGTATGGAAGACTATGTGGGGCCATTATACTGTATGGGGGACTATGTGGGGCCATTATACTGTATGGAGGACTATGTGGAGCCATTACACTTTATGGAGGACAATGTGGGGCCATTATTCTGTAAGGAATGATAAGGAAATACTTCCTCAGTTGTAGACATGTGTTTAATTAATCTCAAGGTTGGCCAGCGACTTTGCAAAGTATTTAATTTTGGCCCTCTGTGTATTTGAGTTTGACATCCCTTGTCGACACATAACCGTATTGTATGCAGTTGCGAACACTGTGATTTTTCGATATAAGATCTGACCATTCATTAATGAACCACGAAGACCAGAACTAAAAAAAAAAAAAATATATCAAATGTTTTCTGCTTTTCGGCATGGTTGGTCTTGCAATGACATCTCAGGCGGAATGATTTTGCTTTTTCATAGAGGAACACTTGAACTCCAAGACCTCAAGTGCATTTGCAACTGGTCTCCGTCACTTGAACACAGAGCTCTTCCAAAACAAACCCTGGGTAAAATGGTCGGTACGTTGTGTCTTCTCATTGTCTACTCGGCAGTAATTACATTCCCGTACCTATCACGAGGCCTCCATGATAATGATACTTTTAGAGAAGAAAACAAGTCAACTAAAACAAAACACAAAAGTAGGGGTTTCCCTCCCACTCGGGCCGGGTAGACGAGACGCCCGAGCAGTATCCTAATGAATATTTAATGAAGGGGAAAACAGGAGAAAAAAAATTCCAGAAAGTGAATTTTTGTTCTTCATGTTTCTATAGAGGCGCTAAACATTTCTCTTTGATGACTCCGCTCCCTTATCCGCTGCCAATTTCTGTGAATAGAACCCCAAGCTTTCCCGACTGCATGTTTTGCTTTTCAAACAGTCTGATGACACCCAAGCCGTCCACCATGTATTATTTAAATATCTATGGGCACAATCCATTATTTTCTACACAAGAGAACATTAATATTTAATGAGGCCCACAAAAGGCAGCGACATCACAGGCAACAGGTCTTTCATTTTCTCTCCCTGGGCTCCCGTCCTTTAGAAAGAGCAAGAGCGCGTAATTATAGTTGGTATCTCTTCTCCACAAGTTTAGGTCCATGAATAAAATATCAACCTATTGTCATCCGTAATACCAAGGTGAACAGAGTGTACTGAGGCCATTGCGATTCACCAAGTGCTTCTTCTGATCACTTTATAGGGTGGCCTACAAAAGGCGATGTCCTACACTTGCCACGCCTATATCGTTTCTATCAATTTCCAAATGCAAATTGGATTTGTACTCTAGCGTCACCTATTGGAAGTAGCGATCCTAAAAGTCAATATCGACTCTTTAACGAGCCTTGTCATAAAAGCCAAACCGGAAACTCAATTTGTAGACAAGTGTTTCGGGGTACTGCCCCTCATCAGTGCAAAGTATGAGATCTGATTTGGCTAGGTGAGAGGCTAAGACTGGGATCTAAGGGGTAAGGTTCCTCCTTGTGGAGAGTAACAAGCCAGGTCTGACATGCCAGTATGAGGAGATTTATATGCTATCCATGCTCCTCTGGGAAATTAGATATGCAAATTGTCTCTTCACAGAGGATGAGAACTTGAACTCCAATGTCACCTATAGGAAGGAACGATCCTAAAAGTCAATATCGACCCTTTAACGAGCCTTGTCATATGATTTAGGATAAAAGCCAAACCAAAATCTCAATTTGCAGACACATGTTTCGGAGTATTGTCCCTCATCAGTGCAAAGTATGAGATCAGATTTGGTTAGGTGAGAGGCCAAGAGTGAGATTGAAGGAGTAAGGGTTAATCCTTGTGGACAGTGACAAGTCAAACCAGGTATGTCAGAGTAAGGAGACTTCTACACCATGCACTGCTCCTCTGAGAAATTAAATATGCAAATTGTCTCTTCAGAGAGGAAATGGATTTGAACTCTAGAGCCACCTATTGGAAGTAGCAATCCTACAAGTCAATATTGACCCTTTAACGAGCTTTGCAATATGATTTGCATATTTAATTTCCCAGAGAAGCATGCAAGGCATTTAAGTCTCCTCATACTGGCATGCCAGACCTGGCATGTCACTCTCCACAAGGAAAAACCTTACCCCTTAGATCCCCAAAAATTTCCATATAATGTTTCTCAATCAGTGAGGCATCCCCACAGTTGTAAGGAAAATGTTGGCAGAAATGCTTTACCTGCCTTAAAGGGCACAAAATTGACAAGCAAGGGGATTTAAAAATATATAAAATCAGGCATACTGATCGCTTTAACCCCCATAGTTTCAGAGCAGGCCACCTTAATGGTTTACATCAGGATGGGAAGTAATGATGTTCCACTATTTGGTAATCTGACTTCTGAGGATCGTGATTGGCTGCGGCCTGATAGCGAACTGCGCATCATCGGATGTGCCTCTATCACCTGACCGCTGCAGGAAAATCACAGGTCTTGCTGCTCAGATCTCTCAAGAACGGGAGATTATTGTCGGTGTAGAGCACTTGAGTGACCTCCCCAGGATTTGTGGGATTTCAGCTCGTGAGTATGCCACTTGGGCAGAGGCTTGACAACCCCATTGATACGACAATTTCAGGTTTAACAATAACACTGTCTCCTTTTGTGTTTGTAACATCATATTATACGCTGCCTTTGTTGGACCTAAAAAGCATTATTAAGCATGCAAATTAACGTGCTCTATGCCAAGAGATTAGGAAAACTCCGTTCTGCTCCCTCAATTAGAATGAACTGCTGCATCGCTCTGTGTTGACAGTTCTAGCTTGATCAGAGTGAGCATTGGTTGAAAATAATCCTTCTGCGTGCACACTGTGCAACAGCCAGCCCGCGCACTCACAAACTCCTCTTCTGTCTGCTGCAGCCGCTCGCTCCACCGGTTTATCCGGAATTGTAGCAAGTAAGCAGCTTCAGAGGAGGAGGATGGAGGATTCTTTTCATGCAAAGTTTGCTCTGGCCAAGCGAGTGCCATCAATAAACACAAATGGGAGGTGGCAGCTCCTTCTAATTGAGGGAGTGGAATGGGGCATGGAATCTCTTGGCCACGCCAATGTTGCCTTGGGCACCTTTTATTTGCATATCAAAATGCTTTTTATGCTTAACAAAGACATGGACTATAACTACTGGTGAGACCCAGGCTTCCCAATGTTCTGGCTAGTGAAGCCCCATTAGAAAAAGTTTAAAAAGTCTTGTTCTATGCAACTTTCGGTTACATTCACACAGAGTAAATACAGGTCAGAAAAAGCCGACACATTTAGCGCTTAGTTTAGTTACATTTAAAGGGACTCTGTCAACAGGATTTTGTTACCTCATCTGAGAGAAGAATAATGTAGGCAGAGAGACCCTGAATCCAACGAAGTATCACTTAGTTTACAGGATGCAGCCGTTCTGACGAAATCAGTTTTTAGATTCAATGTGAAGCAAAGCTGAGAAAGCTAACCCCGCCCACACCACAGCTAACCCCGCTCACACCAGGCTCTGTATATACAATAGCTATAGACCCTGAGCAGCTTATCACAGAAGGGGCAGAGTTGGACCAGGAGGCACTCTGCTCTGTCCCAGCAATGATAAACTCCTGGTGCTAAAACAATCATTGCAAGTAAACAAAACCTCAGAGCTTGATAAGGGAGGCATCGCTGAAATCTGTGTTTTAACCCCTACCTCATGTTGTCTTCAGATTACATAGCAAAAACCTGCAACCAGATTCCCTTTAATGCAACAGTAGCACTGATTCAAAAATGTACAAGTGGTCATCTACCCGTGGCCTTAAAGACTAGATTGTGCACTGAACATCTGACCACCTGTAAGCGGCGTTGCTCCTTAGGCCTCAATCAGACATCCATTATTGCTCTCGTAGGTGAGAAATGGACATCTAAATAAGGCCTTAAAGGGGTTATCCTGGAATTTGTTAGCTTTTTTCCCTATGGGGCTAAGCAGTTACTGGCAGGTAGTTGCTAACTGCCTACCTGTTCTACCCTGCGATGTTCTCTCCCAGCTCAGGCAGTGATTTTTCTAACGTCGATAAAACAGCTCTTTCTCTTCCGCACTGCTCGGTTGATTGGCGTCACTGTCGACACCATGCTAGTTGACAGCCAGCTCCCCGCAGCTAGGCAGCAGGGAGTCGCTTGTCAATCAGCATAACGTCAGTGGTGACACTCTGTTGACAGAGCAGAGTGGAAGAGAAGGAACTGCTCTGTAGATAGGAGAAGCAGGAGAATTACTGGCAGGAGGGGTCCGTGATCGCTCTGAGCCGGTAGAGATCGTAACAGCTCAGAATAAGCAGGTTACCAACTACCTCTGGATAAGTGCTTAGCCCCACAGGGAAAAAACAAAAGCAGCGTATAACCCCTTTAAGTTGCTTTAGTCTGGTCTTCAGAAACTTGAAAAAAATCATTATGCAGCCGGGAATAATCCCTCTGGACTACTAGTCAGTATTTTACCTTTTGGTGAGTAATACAGATAGATTTCATCTAACGGTGGAGAACCATGAGGGAAATGATAAATGGGATCTTACAGGAGGAAATAGATTAAATTCACCTTAAAGTTGATTGTGGTCATTAAGAAAACTCTTCACTAAATTGCAAATCCTTCAGCAGGCTTCCACTCAAGTGCACCCAAGAAATTGGCAGTAATTGTGTCCATGACATCCTTGACGATTATCTTCATCACACATGAGATGCGGTACACTTAATGAACACTTGAATTGGAGGGAAGGTTTAATCTACAACCGATGACAGCCATTTCAGTATATAGAGGTGTGTAAGCAGTAAGAGCTGATGTTGGAACATCTATAATAGTTGGAAGAGCCGGGTACCTTGATTGAAGACGTTATCCACTACTTGGACATCTCCTTGACATACTCCACGCTTTGCCCCGATAAAATAAAGTGCCGACCCGGTCCCCAGGGCTCCCATGACACGAGAGCTCAGTGCCCAATCAGCGCTGGGGTCACTGTCTCCGCCTCCTGTCGAATTGAATATGAAGAGGAAGTCAGAAATCAGCTGCAGCCCGGACTTCCTCTCCATGTTCAATTCGACAAAAGGCGGAGACAGTGATGCCACCGCTAATTGGGCACCAGGCTCACGTGTCACGGTAGCCCCGGGGACCGAGAGAGCCAACACCAAGGGAACGGCGCCTGCACAGGAGGAGAGTATAGGCTTTTTTTTATTTTAATCGGGCCAAACATTTACATCAAGAAGGGGTTGTCCTAGAAGTGGACAACCCCTTTAAGGCCATATTCATAAATTGTGCAAAATTTCCTCTGTAGATCTGGTGACAAATCTGCAACAAAACCTGCATGCTTGCGGACTGTATTGTGGATTTGGTTTTCCCATTACAAAGCATTGTTTTCTTGCATATTTTAAAGTGTATAATGAGCAACCAACCTGCAGCAAATACCGAACATCTGGAAAAAAGGGTCTAAATCCTCCTTATTATTAAATGTTTTTCATTTATATCTAAAGAAAAAAAAAACAGAACTTGTGTACAAGAGCTGTGATGTACAATTAGATGAGTAGCGTAACTAAACTGAACATTACCCGATCAGCAGAGATGTTCATGCATTCGACTTAAAGAAGTTGCCCAGTAGTTTAGATTACCCCCAATGTATCCCCCCAGGGCCCCTAAGACTTTTTGTAAATACCTTCCGTTGCAGATACTGCCTGTGAGTGGCGCTATCGGTGGCCGCTCACAGGCATCACGTGACCCCCCCGCTGACGTCACGACAAGTGAGGCGTGACATCAGTGATGCGGTCCATGCGGTGGCTGCTGGGTTGTGGGCGGGGTTACCCTCCGCGTCACACCCAGCATCCACCGCGCGCTTTCCCAATGAATGGGGAGAGGCAGAGCGCGCGGTGGATGCTGGGTGTGATGCGGGGGGGTAACCCCGCTCAGAGCCTGGCATCCACCGTGGAACCAGGAAGACAAAGACCCCCGGCTGCTGCCAGCACTTGTCGTGACATCAGCGGATGTCAGAGCCGGCTGCAGCCGGGGGTCACGTGATGCCTGTGAGCGGCCACCGATCGCACCGCTCACAGGCAGTATCTGCAACGGAAGGTGTTTACAAAAATACTTAGGGACCCTGGGGGGATACATGGGGGGGGGGGGGGTAATGTAAAGTTTTGGACAACCCCTTTAATTCACACATCAGTAATTTTAATCAGTATTTCATCAGTATTCCTATGCCAAAGCCAGGAGTGTCTCCAATCCACAGACCAATCTATCAATTATAATTTTTCTCAGCAAGTTCCACTCCTGGTTTCGGGTTACAAACACTGATGCAAAAATACTAACGTGTGAATGAGGTCTTAAGAGCCAATGACTCTGGAACTATAATCGTCAGGTTACAACTGCTCAATATTTTATATCTTGCTATAGAGATAGCTCCTGCAATCTCACCTCAACAATTTAGGGGATCACAACAATTGAGTCAACTTAAGGCTTTTTTTGATAAAATCTGCTGCGTGTGCTAATTGTTCACCTTAGCTGGCTGCGCTGCAAATACTGATACAAAACTACTATAGCTCCTGCTCCGGACAATTCTTTCTATCTTTCAATCCCTTCTGCTAATGCTAGAGACAGTAGATGAAAGGGAGAGGGGGTTTTACATGGCAAATTAGAATGTGGAGAGTGGGGAAAGCATTTATTAATCTCAGGGAATGCAGAGAAAACAGACAGTAGATAGGAAGGAAAGTACATAAAGAGAAAATCACAACAGAAATGAACTGTGCTGACACATGGCTGCTAGTATTCTGGAAACACAAACCTCACATCCAGCATGTAATACTGAGTGGAATAATTAACTAGGAAACTAAGGGCAGGCTGCAAACAGAAAATATTATGGGGATGCAGGATGTTGGACCCCTATTGATTTTATAAGGATCATCTGTCTGGTATCACAAAGCTGGAAAACTTCTGCCACCTACATGAAAACACAGGATTTTAGGTGGCTGCAATGACTTTTCTAAACATATAACCCTGCAATTCTAGTAGATGGAGCTATCTTACTATAGAAATAGATAAATCTTATAATGTCTATAAATTCAAGACCCTGATTCCAGTAACATGTCACTTGTTTCCCTGAGTACTGCAGTTGGAATACAATTACAGTTTTCTCTGCTGTAGATCTAGCAGTTCTCTGAATGCGGAGCTCAGTATAACCCCGCCCACACCACTGATTGGCAGCTGTCCATGCACACTGTGCATAGGCAGAAAGCTGCCAATCAGTGGTGGGGACGGGGTTATACTGAGCTCATGAATATGGAGGACTACCTGAAAGCAGGTTTACTAGTCTTCTAGAGATAATCTCCTGCTGATAAAACAATGATTTTATCAAAACTTAAGCAAGCAGCCCAGTAAGTGATACATCACTGGAATCAGGATTTTTGTTTCTATATTATTCTGCTCTCAATTTAGGTGGTGAAAACCTTGCAACAGATATCCTTTAATCCCTTCCCGACAGATTTGATTTGCACCAAAGTCAATCTATGCGAATCTAATTTTCCGGCCGATGTCAACCAAATCAGATTTGAGCAGATTTCCTCACCTCTATTCACATGGTACGTATTCTACTCACAAATTTTACTGATATTCCTACTTTAGGGTATACTGATTGATAGATACATAATCCCCAATAAGATACATATTTTCATGTGTCCATAGCTGTGTGTAGTTTTACATTGGATTCTTAGCTGTATTGTTGATTGAAGTTGAGCTAGTAAAAAATACAATCTTGCCTTTTGTTCAGATTTGTGAATGATTCTTTTCTTTCCCATTTATCATATCGCCAAATTTCACTGCTTGTTAGAAGTCATTTTCTTTACCAATTCAATGGTCAAGTTCAGTTTAACGCTACCAGTGCACAAAGCAAAACAGTCAAAGGATAGTGATTGTGACGGACAAACTGTGAGGCAGGGTAGTCAGGAGGTCCGAGGTCAGATAACTGGAGGGTTCGTAGTACAGAGGGGTAAGTCAAAGGCGTGGTCAGGTAACAGTCCGGAGTCAAAAGACAGAAGGGTATGTCAAGACAAAGGAGTAAAACAAACGAATAGTCAGAGGCCAAGTCCGGGGTCAGATACCTGAAGTCAGAGGGCGTCAACAGCAGGAGGACACGACAAATCCAAAATCTGGCAACAAGGTCTGAGGACAGGGCTAAGCAAACTCGCCTAACTTAAGGAAAGCTACAACTGACAATGACTACTAACAGTTAGCCAGCTAAATACCTTGCAAATGATTAAGGATGGGGAACGCCCGCAGACTAGACCAGATTGAGCAATAGGCCTGTCAATCAAAATGCTGACAACCCAGCGCGCCTCAGCAACACATTGGATGACTGGACTGTCACTCACACAACAGTCCAGCACACCATAGGGCGGCTGAGCGGTCACTCACAGCGTCCCTCAGCCACAGTCAATGCTGAAACCGTGACAGTAAACATTATTTGCAGAATGAAGGTGAGCAAAGATGAGTCAACATTTAATGCTACTGCACGAAACTGATGGAAAAGTAAAAGAATGAGCATGGGAGACGCAGGGTGACAACCCATTACTTACCAGCACTGAGCCGCCTGTGCTCTACAGAAAGCAGGTGAAGAAGAAGAGAAGAAAAAGATGTTAGTCATAGAACACACCGTGATAGAAGAACACATACATCACTTCTCAGATCCGTGAGCCAGCGACAGATTGCACCATATCATTTCTGTATATGATGCCCAAAGTAATCAGTGGAGTATTGAAAAATTAGATCTTGGCTGTCACTTTCCAGCAGGTATCCAATGGTCAACGCAGAGAGGGTAATTGCTTCTACTTATCCATATTTTAATAGTGGTTTTTCATTATTCTCATTCGCTACTAGATGATGACTATGGTCTCTAATGCAAATTTGCGTAAAAAATTGAGTAACTCCAAAAGACTTTAAATGGATAATTGCAATAAAGTCACTGTACACAACTTACATTAATTGGAAATGTCACTTTTTAGCAAATAATCTTGTAAAGCAAAGAAAACTTGCAACTTATTACTTGTTGAACTACATGTAACAGCTGCTCTTGCTGCACTATAAGGCTATGTGCACACTGACTGTTTTGAGACTATCTTCAAAACCTCTTCAGGAAACACTCCTTGTTTGTGGAGTTTTTCGAAAAAGTTTGAAAGAGTTTTGGAAAAGTTTTTTTTTATTTTTTTTTATTTCCTGAAGTGGTTTTGCAGCTTTTTGATTGGACTGTGCTTAGTTTAGAGCAGATTGCATCACTTCAAAGTAGTAACATGCCAATTTTTTTAGTATTTTTTATTTTCGCCAATCAGGCATACATCAAAACCTGAAGTGGAAAAAAAGCTTAAAAACTGAACATATGAACGTTAAAGTGATTTTTTTAAGCGATTTTCAGGCACTTTTTTATTTCAACCTGCTCCAATTAACTCCTCAAAAAACGTCATACCCTAAAGAATAAAAAACCCTGATATTCAGGATGGTTACAGAATGATAAGTAAAAGCAGATCTCATATCCTGTTATACCGACCTAAAAGAACAAATGGAAACTTATGAATGTAAAACCAAAAAACTTCAAAAGTCCCTGCTGAGATTCCTTGGACACCTCTTCACTTGTTCTTACTGCCATTTCACTAAATGACTCAAAATCCTATTTCGAAGCATTTTCTGATCATATGTTTTATTGTTGTGTAACTGTATCCTTCCTTCCTGATTCTGTTCTGCCAAATAAAAGCTTTCTACTTGCGTGAGGTATGTGGGGAAAGCAGCCACATTGATGCTTCCAACAAATACAAGGGTCCAGGTTTAATACTATGTGACTATTCAATCCTACTGCTCGGGGTCACACTGCTTCGCCCACCTTCCTCTCCTTAATGAGTCCTGAATAAGGGTCAAATTAGGACAAATACATCTACTTTCAAGATACTATAATTCTGATAAAATCTACTGCCTGTGAAAATCTGAAATTGGACCTATACAGATGATAACTTATTGATTAGGGGAAGGGGGGTCTGACCGCTGGACAAGCACTGAATGGCAAAACAGGGAACTTTATCCCCACAGAAAAGAGCAGCAGCTCTCTTTCTCTCTCTCTCCCTCTCTTTCTTTCTTACTCTTTTTCTTTCTTTCCCTCCCTCTCGTTCTCTTTCTCCCTTTCCCTCTTTCTCTCCCTCCCTCTCATTCTCTCTCTTTCCCGCTCTCTTTTTCCCTCTTTCTCTCCCTCCATCCTTCTCTTTTTCTCTCCCTCCATCCTTCTCTTTTTTTCGTTCTCCCATTCTCTCTCTCTCTCTTATTCTCTCTTACTCTTTTTCCCTTCTTTCTCTCTCTCTCTCTGTCTCTTTCTTTCTCTTTCTCTCTCTCTTACTCTTTCTTTCTCCCTTTTCCTCTTTCTCTCTCTTTCTTTCCCTTTGTTTCTCTGTCTCTTTCTCTCGCTCCCTCTTGCTCTCTTTCTTTCCTTTTCTTTCTCTCTTTCTTTCCTTTTCTTTCTCTCTGTCTCTTTCTCGCTCTTTCCCTTTCTTTTTCTCTCTCCCTTTCAGTCTTTCTTTCTCTCTCCCTTAGTCTCTTTCTTTTTCTTTCTCTCTCTCTCGGTTTGGAGTTTAGCACCAGATGCTAACTGTCCAGTACAAACTCCAAACTTTTCAGTTCAGGTTCCCTCATCTCTAGCCCGGAGCTTATACATTAGTATAAGGTTTACATTGTATGAGATATGACAAAACAAAAGTGACTGTCCTTCTATAAAGGCTCCAATTAAAGAGACCTAGTTCCTAATATTGTCGATATTATGAGAACCTGAACCTGAGGTCACACTAACTGCACACGATGATGAGCCTATGTCCTCACACATGAAGCAAACACGACGAGCTCATTCATATTCTCATGTTTACAGAATCCCACTGGTTTCAAAGCCGAATATGTTGAAAGCGCAAACCAATATCCCATAGGAAAAGGATGATGTACTCGCCAAAGAACACAACTCCCCAGATGCTGACACTTCTATTAGGTTTGTTTGGAAGTTTAAATGAATGAAATAGTTTTACAAGTAAACTAAACAAGACTTCAGGGCAGCGTAGACCTGGCTACTGGAAACAAATGACCTAAAACCCGGACCACTTTGATGATGTTTGCTACAACATACAAAAAAAGATTCCGTATTAAAACAAATACATAAATGTTACAATTTTGTAAAACTAAAAAAAAATTTTTTTTAGTAAATGAACAAGATTTTTTTTGTTGCTCATTCTTTCATAGCCATTGTAGGGAAATAAGTGTCAGACTCATAAGGGGTCAATGGCAAAAATGGCCCCCAATTTTATTTTTCATACAATAAGCTGTAGGAAACTAGCAGTAAACTATAGAATTAAAAATCCATCCTTTCTGAAGAACAGAGAGGATTTTTAATAAGAAGCAATTTGTAAAGTTACAAGCACTTTGCAATGTTACCCAGTTATGTTGATGAGACAACCTCTTTAAAAGACCCTCATCAAGTAGAGGATACGAAAGAAAGTTTCTCCCTCCGTACTTTACAGACAGCGAATTGTTTGAAATGGAAACTTGTATTGGTGTTTCGCCAAAGATTACAAAATTAAGGGGGCACATAGGTGGGAAACTCCTATCAATGCCCCTTGTAATTAAAAAAAGATTGTACAAAGCGGACAACCCCTGAAAGGAGAGCTTCATATTGTTTTCTTGCATACCACTTTAGGTTGGCTGCGTAGACACAATTGTAACCACTAATTAAGAGGGTCTTACAGATATAATATGTTAAAGGGTTATTCCCACAATCGCATTATTTTTCACAAAGCGCAATGCATAATTATTGTTAATACACAGATTAAGCCCAGTATAAAGTTACTGTCTTGTACCTTTGTCTTTTTTCATCTCTATCTGAACTTCTTTGCATTGAGCTATACATATCTGAATATGCAGTCCTATTCTTCACTGCTAAAACTACACTTCTCAGCAGCACCCTGCTTCTCCTCAGTGCTGCAGACCACTCCCTAATTCCCTTTCCTGTGTGCTCCTGACAAGCCCCACTTCTCTGAGTTGATGACTCAAATCTGTGCTAATGAATGGGTCGGCTCTACCATGCTATGATCTGCTCCATCCACCAGATATTTCACATACTATCAAGCTAATCGAATATTCTTCTGAGCAGTGTATAACCCTGTACACAACCCTGCCAGACCGATTTTATCTTCTTTCTTTTTACATCATTGTTCTGATAGTTGGATTCCAACAGAGCTCAACTGTCTTACACATTGCTCTGAGCGCATAAGGAAGCTTTTAATAACTAGGCAGTGCAGAGGTGAAACACTAGCGGTGCTGAGTTGTGTTTGATGCCTGCAGCAGACAGATCAGTGATGTGAAACTGGAAATGCTGATCTGTTGATGCATATGGCAGATGCTTATTTTCTGCCATAAGCATCACCAGAGCATATGCTGCATTTGGAGTTTCATATCACAGATTTGTCTTCTGCAGGCATCAAAAACAGCTCAGCCTTACTTGTCTCAGACGTGCGTCGTGCCTTACTATTACATGCTCCATTGTGCAGGACAGTTGAGTTCTGCTGGAAATCACCTATTATAGCAATGCTGTAAAACCACACAGGCAGCTATACTGATGTAGCTGAAGGAAGATGATGAAATCATCCAGGCAGAGTATTGTCCATGAACAGATTGTGCACAAGCAAAAAGTGTATTCTAAAGGTAACATGCACCATTAGTGCTGGAGGCACAGCAGAAGCCTGTTGAGAGAGATTACACGGTGCATGATTGACCAGGAGCACAACAGATCCAATGGTATTCAGAGGGTAATTAGAGCCTTTGAGACTAGAGGGGCATTTTTGTGCATGATATGTGCAAAACAGGGCAGATTTAAAAAGGAGTTATATCGGCAGCACCGAATATGTACATTATTATAAGACAACATTTGGGAATAACCCTTTAAATGGGTCTGTCTAGCAGTATTGTAGATGGGAGACATGGTATTTCCAGCATTTCTTTATAGCAACAAAGAGTGAAATAGATTTCTGTTTTAAGATGGAAGATAGAACAAGGTGGATTGGACCATTTTCTTAAAAAAAGTATACACTATTTATCCATTTTTGTAACAAATTATAATTGGTTATCATAAGTTTTGTAATCAGGAATTATTCCTAAACTTTTTACAAACTATATAAAAAGAATAAGTAGTGAACACTGACTATATTAATTCTAATGTCAATAGCCAATGTCCTCGGCTTTCATGGAATTGCGGTTTTCATGGCGGCAATCACTCACTGGCAATTAATGTCCACATTTTAAAGAGTATCATAGCAACTGGGCCTTTCATGTAGTGAATTTGCACTCACTCGGGAGGCTTACCATTGGACGTTACCGCATAAAGCCACAGACAATGGCAGCCTCCTAAAAGATGCATTGCACAGAATAATTCCATTAACCTTAAAAAGTAGCAGAAATGGGAGAAAGGAGCGGAGAAGAGAGATATCAAGTGTGATGTGCGCAGCAGGAGTCTGGGAATTCACCCACTTGCTTTATCCAAGCTTCTTGGCGATTACCATATTTCCTTAAACTGTCCATGATTTCTTCCCAGATGACTTGATTTCATTTTTCACTTGGTTGAAGTCAAATAGTGTAATTAGCATAGTAAGCATGGATGGATTATCTTCAAACTTCTCCTCCCCACCTGTGAGGTCCATGGATATGTGCACTGTCCACATTGATGGATGATGGCATGGCTACCGATGACCGCCGCTGGACCGCCACACTAACGATCACTGCACAAAACTGGCAGCAATAACAATATCTTGGTATACAGTGCAGAGGAAGAAATAAGTATTGGGGATTCTTAAGAAATGTGGTGCCTTAGCAGTATTTGCTGAGCCCTGAATGATGGCATGGCTACCGATGACCACCGCTTGACCACCACGCTAACGATCACTGCACAAAACTGGCAGCAATAACAATATCTTGGTATATAGTGCAGAAGTAGAATTAAATATTGGGAATTCTTAAGAAATTTGGTGCAGTATTTGTTGAGCCCATCCCATAGAAGTTAAAGGGGTTGTCTGGGACTTTAATATTGATGGTATATCATTATCATCAATGTCTGATCGATGGGGGTGCAACACCCAGCACCTCCGCCGATCAGCTGTTCCTGTTGTCGGCCGGGACTACTCAGTCGCGGAGCTGAACAGTTCTGCTGACTGTTTTGTGACCGCAGCGGAGTACTGCACATCTGCCCCCTTTAAAAATCAATATCGGGTGGATGTGCAGTACCCAGCCGCGACCACTATACAGTCGATGGCGCTGTTCTGTGCAGTTCCAGCTGCCAACCAACCCCTGTAACAGCTAGGTACCAGGTGTCGCTCCCCCACCGATCAGACATTGATGACCTATCTTAAGGATAGGTCATCAATGTTAAAGTCCAGGACAACCCCTTTAATGAAATTTAATACATATTCTCTCTTTGGAAGTCTTGAAAATATACCGGATTTTAGACTAGCTGAAATATGGATCACAGTCTTCTCTAAAGTCATCAGTATAACCTGATCGATACAGATTTTTATAGATCATCAGAATGGAGGATACAGAACTATATGCTCCACATACAATTCCACCTAATTCTACTACTTATCCATTGATGCCTATGGTAACTAAACATATTCAACTAACATATTTAACTATTCATTTTCCTTTGATGGCAAGAATTATCATTTTAGTAAGAGATTAAAAAAACTTTATTCATGAATACAATAAGGTCATTTTTTAGCTTTACTGTTGAAATTGTTAGTTGGCTAAATGTAGTTCTATCTGCAATGCTCATGTTTACCACTAGATGGCACCAATTTGTATAAGAAAAAAGTAAGATGAGAAGTAAAACTTCTGGCACAGGAAACAGACAAGAGTAAAAGTTACCCTTCCAGCGGAGTACTAGGAACAGCCTGATCATTGGGCCTCGAAAATTACAGATAACAGAGATATATTCTGTTTGCATAGTTTGGATGTAAAACTTGGGGTGTATATGGGGTGTTCTGAACGCTATGTCACCTGCCAGCATCAGTGTAGAGCACATTGCATCTATCAGAACATACAATTATTATTAGCAGAATGCGGCAAAATAAATCATCTTCTTGCAGTGCAGCCTCATTTTTCATTATTATTTTCTTAGCAATTTATAAGGACAATATATTTCAGATAAAAAGCAATTCTGATTAATTAATTTCGTAAATGATAATGCCATTAATTGAATAAATCATTTGCCAACTATGAGCACTAATGTGAGCACACTCCTCACTGTCTGAAGACGGTGTGCTTCTTTAATGGGAACATCAATATAACAAAAACATTCTGCAATGAGAAAAAAGAGGCGAAACTCGTATTGGCCAAAGAGGAAACTTTTATAGGTACTTTTGTACTGATGGTAAAACAGAGCATTCAAAATGGGAATCTTTTCCCATTAAATATAATAGTGCATGTGTTATACCAGGGGTGGAGATATTATTGGTGAAACCTGTGCAGCGGCCCAGGAGCCCAAGGGGTAAGGCTGAAACACAGAATTCAGGGATGTGTCACTTGTCAAATTGCATCCCGTAGTTTACGAACGGTGAAGGATTTATCACTAAAAGATTAACATTGCTGGACTGGTTCTGCAACTAAGCAGCTCTCTATCTATTGACTTTGTACACAGAAAGCCTGGTGTGGGCAGGGTTGGCTGTGGTGTGGGCGGAGTTAGCTGTGCTGTGGGTGGGGTTAGCAGTGGTGTGGGCGGGGTTAGCTTTCTCAGCTCTGCTTCATTCTAAATCTAAAAGCTCTGATTGCGTCAGAAAGGCTGTATCCAGTAAACTAAGTGATACATCATTGGATCCAGCTTCTCTTTTCCTACATCATGCTGCTCTCAGATGAGGAAGCAAAAACCCACTGACAGACTCCCTTTAAAACCTAGCCCCAGTATCCCAGGTGTCCAGGAAGCTAAGCTAAACTGTTAACAGTGGAGTTTCAGCCTCGATATATAATGGAAGCTTCAACGTTGTGACAGATCCATTGCACAGTGGACAGCAACAGCGTCCAATGGGCCTCATCCTCTTATAACGTCATCTGGATTCATCATGATGCTTGTTGTTTAACTGGAAAAATCAGCCCAACAATGCACTATTCATCAAACATCTTCGAGCTGAGCGCCAATGCAGATGTGAAATCGGCCTAAAATGCACAGCTACTTTTTACAAAGACCTCGGACTGAGCCTGTCCGAGGAAAAAAAAAAATTGCAGCATGCATGATTCACATCCGTAAATCGGATCACACTCAGCCATGAAAGTCAATGGGTCCATGAAAAAAATCGGACTGCACTCAGATGGCATCTGAGTGCAGTCTGATTTTCATGGACTACCATAATGGAGAACATGGATAATTTTTTTTTACCATTTCTCCACATCCAAGAAAATTGAACCACACTTTGACCACATGAAAAAAATACAATTGTATTCAGCTCACTCACGATTAAGTAGTTATCCCAAAGCGATGCACGGGCTGAAAGCTTGTATTGGCCACAAGAAATGTAGCAAATGCTGGAGAAAAAAAGTCCAGCATCCAATATGGTAAAAAAAATTTTTGGGGTAAAAACAACCTTTAATGAAAAATGATTTAAAAAAACATGAGGTTAAAAACTGGTCGCGGATGCAACCGCATGCATGCGTGCGACGACGCGTTTCGAACAGAAACTAGTTCTTTATCATAGTCTAAGCATGAGCACATAGTACCCTATGGTTGCTTAAATAGAGAAATGAAATAGTGGGAGGAGAAAAATGGGAGGGGCAAAGAACATGGAAATGGGGTTAATTATAAACCTTTGCATGATAATGTATACAAAATAATACAAACTCAGTGTATATACATTAATTCAGAGTGAATTACCAAAGTCCGACCACACTCCGACCACACTCCGACCACACTCCGACCACACTCCAGAATGTGGTCAGAGTGTGATTAGCACAATCGGACTGATTTTCTTGAATTAGAGAATACACGGTGGTGTGACCCCAGCCTAACAGAAATGCAAACTGTTGTCAGTGACGTCATTACATCATTAACATGACAATTACATATGGAAGGTTTTATCGTTTCGTCGGAAATTCCCTAGAAAAAGAAACCCGCCTGTCTCACATTACAAGCCACTATCCGTTGATGTTGTATCTCAGCTAGGACAATAACTGCGGCAAGGAATGCCCCCTGAGGGCGCAGAGCCAAGTGTTCTCATTTACATAGAACGACAAATCAAATTCCTTCATATATAAATAAATAAAGCTTTTTTTCCTTAAAGCCATCAATCCCCCTCCAGCTTGTGACAGGTTTCATTAACAGAAGCCATCCATTGTATGACTAACTAGACAGGCTAATTAAAATCACGTATGAAGAAGTGATGCACGCCGGCTCCCACACAGACATGAACGGGGCGAGATGTATCCCCACCAGGCCACAAAGATCTGAAGTAACACCAGTAATGACACCAGGAACAAAACCATCACTCTTTCAGAAAAATCTACCAGCAAAGCTGAGAGAACGTCCTAATGGACAAAAAAAACGCATTCATATTCAGACTCCGAGGCTGTGATCTTCAGAGAACGTTGTGGAGGAGATGGAAAGCTCTACTATATTGTCCTGTCATATGAATATGCTCCTGAGGTCAGCGATAAGTGATACCAATGCACTGATTGAGGAGGACTGCGGAGCATTTTCATCCACATCTCTTCACTTGTTACACTTGAATAGAGTTTAATGAATGTATCATTTCCACGTATTACGGGAAAGGTTAAATCAAAGGTTCATCTCTGTTTACAACGCGAGTGTTTAAACAGCAATTACCTAATATTTTAGTCTTGTTGCAGAAAATGGAAGCTTTTCATATTACAAAGCAAATGCCCTTTAGACTTAAAGAGGACCTGTCACTTATAAATATATATATCATGGAGATACCGCGACAGAGAGGGGCCAGACGATCGCGGCTTCTGATTTCACAAACTCCTGCACTGGTTAGAAGTACTTCTCCATCTTATTAAACAGTGCAGGTTTTTTTCTTGCTAGCAGTGCTAGCTGTTCAGTTGAAGCTCCTGGAGATTTCCTATCTGGATTGTCTCAGCTGTTCAGTGTTGGTCACTCCCCTCTGCTTGACTCTGGCACTTAGGAATTGCCAGTGTTAGTTCTTACTGCATTTTGTGGAGTTGGAGGTGTAGTCTGTGGTTGGAGTTTGGTGTTTGGAGATTTGTTCAGGAGATTGTTGTTTGGAGTTTTGTTTGTGTGCACATCCCCATCCTTTCCTATTTGGTTTCTCCTTCCTTTAACTCCCCTGTGTTCCACTCTGTTTGGTGAGTGTATTTTGTATGATTGTTATTTTCTTTTATCCCCGTCGGTCTTCTCTTGGTTGTCTGGTTAGTGTATTCCTATACACTTTGGCTTCCCACCTCCCTGTGTGGGAGAAGGGACAAATAAGGGTTGATTTTGGAGCATAGCAAGGCACGTGAACCCGGTATCTCCACCTTCAGGAGTAATCTAGGGGACAGGGATAGACTAGGGCACCCCTAGATATGGACTCTTCTTTGTATATAAACCTTGGTTTTTAGCCAACTGGATGTGGTCCTCAATTAGACACCCACAAAGAAAGGCTGAGAACTACACCCACTTGGTTAAAATTACTAGATTTATATACAGAGAAGAGGGGGCCATATCTCAGGAACGGAGAGGCGCAGAAACAAAAGAAAAACATCGCCGGATTCAGGACAAAAGAGGGATTTACACGGGGTAAAAAATTACATATTTAGGGCAAGTAGTAGGTCCTCTTGAAGAGCAGGTGTACTCCAATCAATGTTGACCGACAGACCTGCATTACTGAAATCTTTCACTATGAATGGTAAATCATTCCCTATATTAAGGGATTATTATTACAAGAGTTAGTTTAATGAAGACAACCCCTTTTTTTAAATTGAAAATGGTCAGGTGATGGTCCTGATGGAACTGACTTAGAAGAAATGTGTTATTAGTTGCTGGACACTCAAATATGCAACCATGTAAGACATTCATGGGCCAAGGTTTAAGTAGCGATACACGTTAGAATATTTCTGATGTGCATTGGGGGTTTGCTAAGGCAAAAGAAGAATCGGACATGTTGAATTTCAACATGTCCAATCCTTTATTGTTGAAGGAGAGGGAGATAGCAAATACACACATTTACAGGAATAGTTTGGGGGTTTTTTTGTAAAAGGGGTCATAGAAAGTTTCCTGTAGGCCACTTTTTTTTTCAGAAGTGAAATTGCCTGTTTCCTTTCACTGAAGGTCACAAAAGTTGAAGCTAATGATAAAGCTAATGAGAACCTGTCTTCTCCACCTCTATACAAATCCTTGGTCCCTGACTGTAATCAATAAGGGAAATCCAGATACTGCAGTCTTGTGTAGAGAAAAACTTGACATGTCAGACATGTTAATGGATTCTAATTGAGAAGTAATAAAATTGATGAGTCAAAATAAAATGTTTGATTTAAAGCCCCAATATCTTGTTTCTGTAAGTTTCAAACAAACTTGTTTTCCTTAACTGCTAATAGACTAATTTTTTACTGACATGTATTATCTTCTTACACACAGCAGAAATATCCTTCCCTTTTCCCCACTGAAGGATTACAGGAACTAAATAATCTGCGGCCAAGCCCCGAGGTCTGATCTTCTCCACAATCCCAACTAAAACCATATGCCGCATCGGAAATGTCTCATTAGGAGCAGACGCTCCAGCGAAGGGAAATAGAGCTTTGTCCTGAGTACACTTATGCAGCCTTCTAATATACTTTGAATTTCCATTCATTAAAATGATCAAGATCTCTGCTTGCTGTGATTGAATGTGACCATTCTAACTTACATGCAAAAGCAGAAAACCTTTAGGGTTTGTGCACGCGGCATCTATTAGACGTCAGCGCATCCGCTGAGTTTTCCAAAGTGAATACGCCTCAAGAAAATGCTGGCGGTGTTTTTACTGAAGCGTCTTCGTTGGTGTTATTCTCTTCTATTCGCTGAATATTTGCAGCGTTCTTTGTGCGGGATTTTTGTGTGCAAACAAAACAGTGGTTGATGGTCCCAGCACAATGTATTTAATCTCCAAAATGTCATTCACATACTGCAATATTTGTTTTCTTGCATTTTTAAACCATCGATGCGTTTTTCATATCTGTAACATGTTAATTCTTTCAGCGTGTTTGCAGCTGTTTTCGCCCATTCAAATGAATGCCTAAAAAACGCAACTAAAAATGTATCACAAAAGGACATGGAAAAAACATGCAGCAGAAATGTTGTGTCTCAACATACCTGTCACGGCACTGTTGCAGGATATCCCGAGGCTAGGGACTCCTTCCCTATCCCTCAATCTAGAAGGTGCCTTAGTCTATCCCTGCTCCCCGGATTCCTTCTGATGGTGAAGATACCGGGGCCACATGTCTTGCTGTGCCCCTATATCAACCCTTATCTGGTCCCTCCCCCACCCAGGGAAGTGGGGAGTTCAAGTGTATAAGAATACACCAACCAGACAAACAAGGGAAGACGTACAGGGATAAATGAAAATACCAATCATACAAATAATGCACTCACAAACAACAGAGTGGAACACCAGGGAGTTAAGGAGGGAGAAACCAAATAGGAGAGGATGAGGATATGCACACAGAAACTCCAAGCAGCAGCCTTCTGAACAACTCTCCAAACGTCACCTCCACAACCAACACCTCCAACTCCAGAACCAGGAAGTATGAACTAACACTGGCAACCCCTGATTCCAAGAGGCGAGTATATATAGGAGAGGGGAGTGGACAACACTAAAGAGCTGAGACCATCAAATCAAGAAACCTCCGGGAGCTTCAACTGAACAGATTAACCCCTGCGCTGCTAGAAGGAACATGCACTGTTTAATATGATGTTGAAGTGCTTCTAATCAGTGCAGGAGTATGAGAAATCAGACACCGCAGTCTTCTGGCCCCTCTTTGTCATGGTAAACCCGTGACAATACCCTTAATAATACACTAATATTTGTCTTCTGATTGACTCAAGTAGCAAGGCTGAGTGTGAATGCAAACTCTGTTGGGCACCACTATTCAGTGTAAAATATACTTCCCTGTTGTTCTCAATGGGTTAATCACTATCCTACCTGACTTCTGGGCTTCCCCTCCACAATGTTAGTATTAAACTATTTAACAAATCACTTGGCAGAGGAGACATGATGGCAGCAATGTGTAGTCTTGTTATTTTGGTCTAAGCTCCCTGAGCCCAGATCCATTTCACAGGCAGGAATGAAAGTAACTTTTAACTGATCATCAGCAGATGTGAGCAGAATACTGGAGGTGGACATGGTCCAGCATCGCGAACTGTGCACTGGGACTCTCATCATTAAAAGAGGACCTGTCACCAGGTCAAAAGTGTCCATTTTGGTGGCTTATTTTATTCCTGCAACCCCAGATAACTCCACTTTTTTTTCCTTTTGAAATTCCTCATAGCTTTCTAGAAATATGGGTCTTTTATTTAGTGGTAATTTTTATGGGTTTTACCAAGGGGGGTGGTTCACAAGATAATAAGAGTAGCCTGAATACTACCCCCGCCCCTTCTCGAGAATCATGTGATCCACACCCTCTTGTAAAGACCATAAAATTAACATGAAATAAAAAGGCCCACAACTAAAAACAAGGAATATTCAGTAATAAGTGTAAAAACTGTGTACTTTTGACCTCATGACAGCTCCTCTTTAAAGGGTTAATGCCCCCATGCACATTATCATGATGCTGATATTGGTGGGATCAGCCAACAGTCTAATGTGTATGGGGCCTCAACTGTCGCCCCAGACAGATGTTGAATGTCATAGAATCCTTGAATTTTAGAGTTGGAGGAGACCTCCAGAGTCATCGTATCCAACCCCTGCTCAATGCAAGAGTCACTAAACCATCTCAGACAGATGTCTGTCCAGCCTCTGTTTGAAAACTTCCATTGAAGGAGAACTCACCACCTCTCATGGCCGCCAGTTCCACTCAATGATCACCCTCACTGTCAAAAAGTTTTTTCTAATATCTAATCTGTATCTTCTCCCTTTCAGTTTCATTCCATTGCTTCTCGTGTTTCCATGTGCAAATCAGAATAAGGATGATCCCTCTACACTGTGACATCCCTTCAGATATTTGTAGACAGCTATTAAGTCTCCTCTTAGCCTTCTTTTTTTCAAGCTAAACATTCCCAGATCCTTTAACCATTCCTGGTAGGACATAGTTTGCAGTCTGCTCACCATCCAGGTAGTTCTTCTCTGAACTTTCTTCAAATTTTTTTCGAGGTCTTTTATAAAACGTGGTGCCCAGAACTGGGCATAGTATTCTGTATCAACGGTGAATCCTTTTATTCTCCTGGGGGGTGGTGGAGGAGTTGGGAGACAGCCATCAGTTCAGTCAACAGCTATCTAATGTGCATGGGGGGCTTTAGTCCTACTGCGTTCACTTCTGCATCAAGTGGTGATGTCACATCTGCTTGAACATGCAGATCACGCATATGTCCATGGCAGATATCTGTAGACGTAACATCAGCTGCCATGGTCCACTCAATGCAGAAGTGAGCCTTTTAAACAAAAGATCACCAACTTTACTGATGCGAAATTACAAATATACTGCACCCGATACCCTAGTATATTACTTTTTAGTTCTCCAATATTGGGAAAGTGATGGACTAGATAATGACATGGTAGATTCAAAGAGTTAACTATCCCAAAGTGTTTTCCACATGTTCCGCACTATTCACTGTTCCAGTCTTCTATCCACATGCAGCATGGTTTCCTATAAAAATAAAATTGGTGGTCGTCTGGCTCGTCCATCTGGTGGACCCACTTTTTATGCTGCAAATCTCACAGTCTGTAAGGTTTGCACAATGGTATCTTATGTTTCTTGAAGGGGGGCAATGCTTCCCTCTGGGAAAATGATCAGCACCGGCATTCTGATGGCAGCAGGGAATAAAGGATCCGTTTGTATTCCCAGTACGGCTGGGCTGCAGCCTGGAGCTGACAGGGAGGAGGGAGAGATAAGAGCAAGGCAGAAGGCTGAACATCTTTCCATTGCTCCTAAGTGAAATGCGAGACTGGAGGGAGCTCAGCAGGAGGGGAAAAGAAATCTGGGACTCATGTCCAAGAGAGGATTCATCACAGGCTCAGCAGGACGGAGAACACCAAGATTAAATAAACTTCATGACACCTCATATGTCCCAGCTAAAATGCTTCACTTGACACCTGTTCAGGTGAAAGTTATACATTTGGGCTGAATTTGTCATTTAACACTTCGGGGATACATTGTTCTGCTTTGCGCTTTATTGTTCGTCTTACCTTTTTTGCACCTTTTCAGAGAAAAAAGTTGCATGATCCGTTAAAATGTCTCACGCAGCTCTAACATTTGTGTAAAAAGTTTTGGCATCCACAAAATCACTCTGAGGGGGATTAGGATCGGAGTATATTTGAACAAAAATATAGCAGACATCTTGTCACGAGGGTGTTGGGACAATGGGCGCTAACCTGGTCTTTAGAACTAGGGGTGCCCTAGTCTATCCCTGTACTTCAGATTACTCCTGAAGGTGGAGACGCCAAGTTCTTGTATCTTGCTATGCTCCAACATCAACCCTTATCTGTCCCTTCCCACACCCAGGGTAGTGGGAAGCTGAAGTGTATAGGAGCACACTAACTAGACAAACAAGGGAAGACTGACAGGGATTAACGAAAATAACAACCATACAAAATATACTTCCCAAACAACAGGGTGGGACACAGGGAAGTTAAAGGAAGGAGAAACCAAATAGGAGAGGATGAGGATGTGCACACAAAAAAAAACTCCAAGCAACAATCTCCTGAACAAATCTCCCAATGCCTACTCCAACCACGAACTACACCACCAACTCCAGAACCAGGCAGTAAGAACCAACACTGGCAATTCCTAAGTGCAAGAGGCAAAGATATATAGCAGAGGGGAGTAGCCAACACTGAACAGCTGAGGCAATCCAGGTAGAAAAGCTCCAGGAGCTTCAACTGAATAGATTAACCCTTGCACTGCTAGCAAGTAAAAAAACTTGCACTGCTTAATAAGATAGTGAAGCACTTCTAACCAGTTCAGGAGTTTGTGAAACCAGACATAGCGGTCTTCTGGCCCCTCTCTGTTGCGGTATCCCTGTGACACATCTGTTTAACGAAATCCATACCCAGAATGGCGAACAGAGAAATAAAACAGACACACGAGTAAAAAACAAACTTCAAAATAGATACAACCTAACAAAGAATTGGTGCAAGATAAAAACACAGCCTTAAAGCAAGAAAAAAATAGACAAAACATAGGCGCAAATGCACTAATGATTCGAGACCTTTATCTTTTGCCTTCTGCATTTGGATAGGTCTATGGATGTCACATAGATAAAGAAGATCAAAGGCCAGTAAGACCTGAACACAGCAGCCTGATATAGATGAGCTTGGTGGCCGTCCCCGCTGTATTGCTGCACACACAAGCAGATGTGACATTTCACAGGATCAGCGACAGATTCATTTATGGAGAGGCCATGGAGACTGCTCTGGAAATAGGTTAGCAGATGCTGATTGCCGTGATGTATCAGCATAGACAGGAGCGCCTTGTATCCCCAGGAATTGTAGCAGCACACTGGTATAAAGTAAGATAATAGAATGTGGAGCCATCAAACAATATACATGGCTACATATTTTATATTGTCACCATGCTGCCGAATAAAATGAGCCACGGACATGTCAGGAAAACTGGTCCACGGATAAACAACTGGTCCACGGATAAACAACTGGTCCACGGATGGACAACTGATCCGTCAATAGAAGGCACTTTTGACTTATTTCCTGTGCACTCAGTACTCGGAATATTGGGCATAGATGTAAAGATAATTCTCCCACATCGAATAATTTAAAATATTTGCAACTGGTCTGAAAATGTATCGGTTGTCATTATCTTAACAATCAAAGCATTTGACTAAACGGGACAAATTTTTTATCAATGAAAAGTTGGAATATTTTAAATAAAAATTTTGAATATTGGAAAAAATAAACATTGCTGCACAAGGAACAACTTTGCATTGTATAGTTTTATATGTATGTCAACTGTTCTTTAAAGGGAACGTGTCAGTAGGATCAACACATAGGTCAGAAAGTTGAAAAAAATGATAGATTGAATTGCAGATATCAAGGTATTATTTCAGAGAAATACACATTTTTTATTAATATGTAAATGAGCTGTTAAGATCTATGGATCAGATATAGATCTCCCCGAGAATCTGCCTCCAGAGATTATTATAAAACTCAGTGTGAGACATGAAGATCAGGAGAGCCGACTGTCAAGTCATTACATGTCTCACACCGGTAACACCCCCTTTCATTTATAATAAGCTCTGGAGACAGATTCTTAGGGAGATCTATGTCCGGCCCATAGATCCTAATACTTAATTTACATATTAATAAAAATGTAGATTTCTCTGGAATAAGACAGCAGATTGCAGATATCAAGGTATAATTTTATTCAGCTTCCTATGATCTACATGTCCATATAAACTGTTTAGGAGGGTTGATCCTACTGACAGATTCCCTTTAAGGGTCATAAGATAGTTGTTGGCCAAACGATCTTTTGGCTGACAGATCGCTCTCCCAACTTCATTTACAGGAATGCTCAGACGAGGGCTCCTATGCTGCCAGAGAAAGCTGCTGCCATATTCCTCTGGCGGTGGATTATCTCGCCACAAAACAAAAGGATCAGCAGTTGAATTTTTAACACCCAGATCCTTCTCTCCCCAACATCATCTGTGGGGAACAGTATGGAGACACCCATACACTGTTATACATACATACCCATGATTGTTGGACGGTAGCACTGATATTGGCAGGTATAGAGCCTAACTATGAAAAAAAAACTAAAAAAAAAAAAAATATGTAAGAAACAAAAAAATTTCCAGCTTGAGCGCATCATTCAGTCGTCTAGGTGAGCACTGACTGTGCCTAAACTACGGAAATTTAGAAGTTCTTTAATGTTTTCTGTTTAACATCAATGGAATCTAATGCTAATCATTCATTTGTGAACCCCTCCAAAAAAGAAAGATTTTCAATAAAGCTTTAAAGCTGTTTCCTGACAGTCGTGAATAATTAAAATTAGCATCAAATTTTTAAGTCTTTCAAGATTTCATTAAAATTCATTTTCCCCTTCAGAGAAATCTCCGTGCCAGAGTCACATGTAGGACAAATTGCACACTCCACAGAACAATGAGACCCGTCTCCTGTATAATAAGCCTTAGAACAGATCAGATAAACCTCCACCACCAAAGCAGGAGGACAACCAAACAGATAATCATCCAGCTGCAGACAATAAATAATTGAACGTAAGGCTTTGTTCACATGTTGCTGCATCCTGTTTTGTTTTTTTGTTTTTTTAATGCCATTTTCCAAAATCCTGGCAAAAACTGCAGCGTTTTTGCTGTGATTTCAGAAATATGCAAGAAAAAATGCAAAGCTATGACATGACTGATCTGTATCAGTATCCATCAACTGAGAAATAAGAATTATTGATTCTCGATTTACATTCTGTTCAAAAATGGACTGGGCAGGTTTCATTGTTATTCATTTTTAGTTCTCGCTGTTTCTGATGCAGGAGTGCTATTTAGCCATGCAAATTGCCTTTTCAGAGAGGACTAGAACTCTATAGCGCCACCTGTTGTAAGCAGTGATCCTACAAGTCACTATCGACCCTTTAACAAGCCTTGCAATATGACTTAGGATAAAAGCCAAATCAGAATCTCAATTTGCAGACATGGTGTTTCGGGGTATTGCCCATCATCAGGGCAAAGTATGAGATCTGATTTGGCTAGGTGAGGGGCTCTGAACTGAGGTATAAGGGGTAACTTTTCTCTTTGTGGAGAGTGACATACCGGCCCTAGCATGCCAATATAAGGAGATTTATTTGCTGCGCAATGCTCCTTCTGGGAAATTAAATATGCAAATTGCCTCTTCAGAGAAGAGGTCTAGAACTCTACAGCGCCACCTATTGGAATCAGCGATTCTACAAGTCACTATCGACCCTTTAACAAGCCTTGCAATATGACTTAAGATAAAAGCCAAAACAGAATCTCACTTTGCAGACACATGTTTCGGGGTGCTGCCCCCTCATCAGTGCAAAGTATGAGAACTGATTTGGCTAGGTGAGAGGCTCTGGGCTAAGATCTAAAGGGTAACATTTCTCTTTGTGGAGAGAGACATACCAGCCCTGGCATGCCAACGTAAGGAGGCTTATTTAGCCAAACTTCACAGCAATCGGACCTCCACTGATGCTACATCTAATTGGTATGTAATTGTTGGATGAGTTTCATATTACCAAAGTGAGGCTTTTTATTTTGGTTTGGTTACATTATCACATGCAATTAATGTTTCATTAGGGTCAATTTTGCCACAATTTGTGCAAGCCAAAAATTACAGTGTAATTCCAATCTAAAAGGGTTGTCAAAGATTGTAAAAGAAGGGGTCAGTTTGTAATTTGGAAACCTATCCATAGGCTGTATCCAGAACTGCAGCTCATTCCCATTCAAAGGAATGAAGTTCTAATATCATACCAGCCAATGGTGATGGAAAAGAGAAATACTGGCGTAGATTTATTAAAACGGTCCAATTCTTGGACAGTGCATACTTAAACTACCGTACTGTTATGGAGATACCCCGACAGAGTGGGGCCTGAAGCCTGTGGTGTATGGTTTCACAAACTCCTGCACTGGTTAAAGGTACTTCATCATCCTATTAAACAGTGCAGGCTTTTTCCTTGCTGGCAGTTCAAGGGTTAATCTGTTCAGTTGAAGCTCTTGGAGCTTTTCGACCTGTATTGTTTCAGCTGTTCAGTGTTGGCCTCTCCCATCTGCTATATATGCACTTAGGGACTGCCAGTGTTAGTTCTTACTGCCTGGTTCTGGAGTTGGAGGTGTAGTCTGTGGTTGGAGTTGGCGTTTTGGAGATTTGTTCAGGAGATTGTTGCTTGGAGTTTTTGTCTGTGTGCACATCCTCATCCTCTCCCATTTGATTTCTCCTTCCTTTAACTCCCAGGTTCCACTCTGTTTGGTGAGTGAATTTTGTATGGTTTGTATGCCAGAGCTGATTGGGCGCAGGGCTCGCATGTCACAACAACCGCACGGGAGTCCCGGGACCGCGAGTGCCGACACCACTGGAATGGCGCCGGCACGGGAGGGGAGTATAGGCTATTTTATTTTATCGATGCAAAACATTTAGATCAAGAAGAGGTTGTCCTAGTAGTGGACAAACCCTATAAGCTACGTTCCCACAATGAACTTTTGGAGAGAGTTTTTGATGCTGCAGATTTTTTGCACCATTTCTGGAACCATAAAGTAAAATAGGTTACTTGCATTTAATCTTAGTAGGCACCAATATTCGAAATGTGATTTAAGCAGAAGTAGAATGATCAATGAAAAGACTCGGATTCCTGTGGCTTTTATAAGTATTTTTGGTCCCCCGCAGGATAAATAGAAAACTGAGAGATAAACGTACTTCTTGGCTCTTCCTTCAAGGCTTCGGTTAGAAAGATGCTTCGTGTTCATTTCAAAAGTAATTTGTTCCAAGAAATAAGCACTCAAGCTAATGAAGCCTGGTTTCCTATGGATTTCATTCTAATGGGTATTTGACTTGCTAATTGAATCATAGATTTTCTTACGTGTCTTTACTGACATTAATTAATGTGGGATACAGATAGATGTTTGTACTCGCTGACAAATAGCAACTTTTTGCAAACAGTGGTTTTATTTCACCGAAATCTGACAATGAAGTTTTAAAGAAAAAAAAAGAAACTTCCCTTGGGCCCAATTGGCCTAAATTAGAATAAATTACTCTTGCGGTAAATGGCAAATGGGCTGCAGGCATTCATCTGTATGGCGAAGTGACAGCTTTCTTATAGAGGCAGAAGTAAAAGAGTGAACCAGCCATAATTGGATGATGGGGATCACATATAATACGTTATCGGATTCAGTAAATTAAATAATATATTTTTAATTTTTAAAATAATAATTGGATGCATTTGCGTAGGTGAAAATTATGCTGTCATCAACATTCTCCAGTGCTTAAAGGGATCTGAATTTTTTTTACCCGTTTTTGCCTAGGGCTCAAGCAAAGATTATATTTAACCCCTAGTACTTTTTGATTCTTTATGCCATCCCATCTCTCTCCACATGGAGCGATATATCAATTCTACACTTCATTCTTTGCTGACTGAGCAATAACAATAAAAAAAGAAGTAAAAAGGTCTTCAATTCTTATTATAAAACTAGACGGATCCCACCAAGGATGGGCCCTTTATAACCAGGAATCCCATAGTAGCCAACTGGGTTGGCTTTAAAGGTATGTACACCCTTGAGAGAAGTTGGTTATACAACACAATTTCCCTACTTTTCCCCATTTATTTTGCTTAAATCTTGTTGTCTCTTAAAATTTTCTAGTACAGGGGTGGACAGATCATTGTCCCGATTCAAGATTTGCGTTTTTTTTTTAAAGTAATTTTTTTTGTCTTGTGGTATTCATTGCAGTTTTGGTGCCAAATTCTTCAACATGGTGCAAGCAGATCATGAGTTTTGCATAAAGTTAAAAACTGTCCCTTTTTTTTTCCCATTTTCAACATTTTTTGTGATTTTTTAGCACAACAAAAAGGTTCCCGGTTGGCAAAATGGTACAAAATTTGCAATTTGCAATATCTGGCATACATATAATAACTATGGGAGTGGATTGGAGAACAATACTTAACTATTCTTGCTTCTTTTCAAAAAAAAGTAAATGAAAAAGCGGAAAACAGCTGGAAACCCTACATTTTGCTCAAAATGGAGAACATTAAAAATAACAGAAGACATATCAAATATTCAAATGAAAAACAGGCGGAAAATCCCAAAAACTAGACTTTAAAAAGACACAACCATAATAATGAATTTGCCCCCATATGTCCAATGTGTGCAGTTGTACAGGATCCTAGTAGGTTGGGGTGACCACTGTCAACCGTAGAGCCAAGTAGCACCATTTATTAGAAAGTGTTGTCAAATCCTTCGAGACATAAATGGGTTCTCTATCATGATTTATTGGCGAGTAGAGATGAGGAGACCTTGAAAGTTCGGCGTTCGTACCGGAGAGTCAGTGTCCGGTGTCAAATGCCGAAGACGGACTTCATCCAGAAGTCCGTTGCAATGTTCAGAGTCCCGGGAGAAGAGCGAGAGTTTTCAATGGTGTTCGGGGGCAGTTCTGGTACCCGAATCGAACTTTGGTAAAAAGTTTGAGTCAGGTACCAGATCCCGAACTTCCAAGGGTTCGCTCTTCCCTACTGGAGAGCAAAGGGTTCACCTATGTTTTATACATGGGGGTATCTGATGTGTCTCTGGCCCTGCCCTTATGGTTTGATGAGAGCATTGGCTCACAAGATTATAGTGTGTGAATTTGGGCATTTGACTTGTTTTATGCGTAATTTGAAAGATAAAATCCTTGAGCACTAAATTATACCACTGTAATACATGAGAAGACTGGGGGAGGCAAATGAAAGGCTCCAAATTTAGAGAGATTCTTTTTGATAAATGCATCCCTTTAGTTCAAGTGCATTAAGACATTCAACAAAGAACAAAAGTAGAACATGGCTCTAAAGATGAGAAGTAATGGGGCAGAAGGTCATGCTCGGAGGCAGCAGATAGCTGAGGGAGCGATTTTTCTCACAAAGACTACAGTAATTTGGTCAAGATGTAGCAATATATTTCTAGATTATATGTGCTCAACAGCATCCCTTAAAGAGAACCTGTCACTTCTTAAAAACATGAAATTTTTGTATTGTTTGTAAATGCTGCTGTTCTCCTTTATCTGGAGATGTTTTTCTTTCGTTCCTGCTCCTCTCCATTCCTGAGATATGACCCCTCTTCTGTGTATATAACATTTCGAATTTTTAGCCAATTGGGTGTGGCTCTCATGGACACACCTCTCATGGACACACATCCTCAGCCAGCAAGACTAGATTTACATACAGGAAAGAGGAGGTCATAACTCAGGAATGGAGAAGCGTAGGAACAAAAGAAAAACATTGTCGGATTCAGGAGAACAGCGGAATTTACACAAAGTAAAAAAAATTACATATTTATAGCAAGTGCCAAGTACTCTCTAAGAGTTGGGGGGGGAATTGATAAAAGAGAAACTGATCTCAAAGTTGACAACCCATAGAGGGAGTTGAAATAATTTATGAACCTGCCCATTGTCGGACTCGGGCGGCAAAGGCCAACTAATAACATTATTTTTGGTGGCCCACTGTTCAGCTATAAAACTGTTGAGTTTATTTAATGAACGAATAGATATCTTTGTCATAAATAATCAATCAAGTATATTAGCACTGCTTCACGGGAGCCCACCAGGGGATTCACCTGTTCCCTTGTTGGCCAATCCAAACCTGAACCTGCCGGTCCTATCCAACTTTACGACTTTTTATAGGACCAAAAAAGGCACACAAATCAGTAATAACATTAAACATAAATCAGAAAACAGATGAGAGACACCAGAGAGTTCTAGGATTTCATTTCATACTAATCTTTTAATCTTGACAGTCACTAATTGCTTAAAAAATGATTATACTACATTAGTTTTTTAAGGCTCTCCAATTTTATTTCAGTTCCTCGAGCCTCCCTTTTCCTGCTTCCAAAGCGATAAAAACATATTCAAGCATTTTATTACAGCACACTAAAAGGCCAATAAGTGTCAGCAGCATATGCAGCGCTTTGGAAAACCGACTATAAAAAAAATATGGCATCTTGAGGAAAGTCCTGAATTATATCATAAAACTGGAAAGGGAAGCTTTCACTTAATGCACCATAATTTAAAGGGATTCTGGTACCCCAAAAATGCTAATTAAACTAATTAAACAGTTATAAAAATCCTACATGCAGTACATATTTCATTGTTAGTGTTATTTTGAATCGTTTTAATCCATATGAAAATGAGGGCATTTCGGTGCACCCTTGGTGTGGCCAAAGGCTCTGTGTCTCAACGAGCACTGTAAATCAGAATCAGGGGCACTGAAACCTTGGCCACACCAAGGGTGCACCGAAGCAGTCTAATTCACAAATGGAATAAAACTAATTGAAGTAACTATAACAATGAAATATGTACCGCAAATATGATTGTTATAGGGGCTAAGTCCCCTACATAACTGTTTAATTAGTTTAATTTGCCTTTTACATGTGGCAAACTCACTCTAACATTAGGAAGCAACCAAGACATTACACGCCTTAAGATGTAGATAAGTTACACATTAATGAAGTTAGAGATGTAAATTGATAGTTGCTTTTATGCCGTAAATCCATTGATCTTTTTAAAGCAGGCAAAACCTGAAAGACTAGTATTAGTTAGTAATTAATATTTAAATAGAAAGCCAAAACATGCCATGGCGAGTTTGGATGTGGTTAAAATTTTGATACCCTAGTGTTCTATAAACTTTTCAAGAGCAATTAGAGAAAATATTTGTATGTGAGATCTATGGATTTAAAATCCTAATAAATATGTACGGTGGCTCAGTGGTTAGCACTGTTGCTTTACAGCACTGGGGTCCTGGGATCAATTCCCACCAAGAACAACATCAGCGAGCAGTTTGTACATTCTCCCAGTGTTTGTGTGGGTTTCCTCCAGGTTCCTCGGTTTCTTCCCATATTCCAAATATATGCCGATAGGGAGGTTGAATTGTGAGCCCCATTGGGAACAGCACTGATTATGTCTGCAAAGCGCTGTGGAATTAATGACACTATATAAGCGTAATAGTGATAAATAAATAATACTAGTCTAGAGCATATTGGTACTGGTGTGTACTGCGCTACTACTGTAATGTGTACCAGTGCGATGATGCCGAGTCACTTCTGATGGCCAAGCCGTGAATCGGAATAGTCGAGGAGCCCGAAGTCAATTGCCAGGAGGGGGCATCATAAACAGAAGGAAAAGACAAAGTCGTAGTCAGGTAACGGTCCGAGGTCAAATTACCAGGAGGAAAGTGGATCAGAGCAAAGGGGTTAAACAGACAGATGGTCAGAACAAGGTCCAAGGTCAGGCAGCAATACATCAAGAAGCAAAATACAAGACACAGAGTAAACCAAACTTAGCTGATGCTACGGCTGACAGCTATCTGGGATTTCCAGCTCAGTTAAATAACTGAATAATCAAGGGAATCGGGACCACCAGACGAGAGTTCAGCACCTCCCAGTCTTAGATTGCCGGCGAGCAGACAATCACTGCACAGACAGCTCAGCACGTCACTGCAACAGACTAGACAACTGAGCTGTCAATCACTGCACAGACTGCTCAGCACGCCCCTGCACCAGACTGGACAACTGAGCAATCATTGCACAGACAACTCAGCATGCCCCTGCACCAGACTGGACAACTGAGCTGTCAATCACTGCACAAACAGCTCAGCACGCCCCTGCACCAGACTGGACAACTGAGCTGTCAATCACTGTACAGACAGCTCAACAATGAGGGGTGGAATTGTTACAAGTGCCATCCAGAAACCCAGAGTGCTAACTTCAGGTTGAGAAGCTCTGTCTAAAAATACAATTTAGAACATGATCTCATCCTTAAAAAAAAAATTGGCAACAATTAGTTCTAAGTTAGAGATAGTTTGTCAGTAGAACATGGGTTGCACCCCTGCGGGTTCTGTCGCCACAGAGGTACTGCATCTCATACAGAGGTGTGGTATCCCACTCTCAGGTAAGGATGGAGTGCTGCCCGGGACCCAAACACCTGCATCCAACACTACACTACTCCAGACCAGCAGGAGGGGCAAGATGCATTGCTGCGCTGCTGAGCCCTGACCCTGGCTTTAGTGGGGGAACCAAGACAAGAGAGGGGGAACCATGTAGTGGGTGGAGGAAGAAGATCAGGGGAGCACTTGAGAAGGAGGATATAAAAAGGGGAAGCCATCTTGGGAGTATGAGAACAGTCTGAAGGATCAGTGAGGAGAGAGTGTGTGGAGCAGGAGCTCTGCTCAGGAGGAGGGCCTAGTGAGAGAGGCCCAGGACAGACTGAAGAGAGGAGAGGAGCAGGAAGGAAGACTCCAGAACAGAAAGTATCCCAGTGCGGATGCCACCCATGCGCCCGAATCTACCAGGACATGGAGGGATCAGGCCGCAGAGAGGGGACCGGCCCCTAAACTAGCAGAGTTCTTCAAGTCTCAGCTAGATAACCAGAGGGTGCAGCATTTCAGGTGCTGCAGCCAACAGCCACATCTAATCACCAAAAAGGAGGCCATAGAGGACCCAGGGGACAGAGAAGACGTCGCCCGACAAGGTCCGCGGTCACTGGCTTGGGACACTGGGTGTGAAGCGCAGGGCAGGAGGGTGTGAGCCAGCGCAGGAAGTCGACCAGAAAAGACACACATAACGGGGTCCCGATAAGTACTCTGGAATTGCCTGAGGGTTTGCTGAACCCCTCTCTGAGTAGACACAGGACGACGTGGGAGGTTATATACCGGTAACTGTAACCTGGAGTCTTGGCAAACTGAGTAAAACCCCGAAGACTGCACCCCACTATCTCTGTGAATAATTGCTGCGCCATCACCTGCCTGCGCTACATAGCACCCGTCACATCTACCTCATACAACATCTACACTGCCCTGGAGCTAAGCTCTACCTGTGGAGAGCTGAACCAACTCTGCTGCATTAACAGCTCCAGGAGACCTGCTCCGCAGCAGCGGCTCCCTTTAGCCGCATACCACAGGTGGCGTCACGAACATTAAATACAAAAACTATAAATAGCCCCTTTTATTGACCGCCCTGGGTCACGGACCAGGTCACCGCCACTGTGACATCTCCCCTAGCAACGACCGGCCCGGCTACAGAGTACCCCACGGCCCAGGGGGCGCGTCACATGTCCTTGTTAAGTGTATAAAATACAAGAACTTATAGCAAATACTATATCTCGATGTTCAGGTCAAAATAAAGATGTTCTCCAATACGCAAGAGTTTATGGTTATAGATTTATGAATTTATTAACTTTGATCTGAAGCACTGGTGTGGAAATAACCTCACAGACATTCCTCCTGGCACTAATATGTTTATAGGGATAATATCATCAAAGAATCGTTCAACGATGCCCAACTGCAAAGCAACAGAAAATGTAATACGATACATAAGTTGGCAAACAAAGTGTACTATTAAGATAGATGCCAGGTATCAGAAACCCTTCGATGGTCCTCGGAGTAAGGAAACATTTGAACTTAATGGCTACTAGCCAGCCCTCATTCCCCATATATCCCAGCTTGTAAAGTGAATGACCACCAAATAAGCATTGCTCTATTCCTTCAGCGTTGAGCATGAGACTCCATCAGACCTCTCAATGGCAAACTGTCATTCTTATGAAAAACACAATTGCCATTCATGTGGTCACTCAGAGCAACAGACAGAGAATGCTCAACTACCACGAGAAAGTAAATATACTGCAGAACGCGTCCATGCTCTGCTGAGCATTCTCCCCATGTCGTCCCGATTCCCTGTATGAAGGGACCTTGCAATCTTCTTAGGGTTCAATGATCCTTTTAAAAAACACCACATGACCTACATTTACTCACTGCTCGCTGTTGAGGACACATGGTTTGGCCACCTATGAGAATGCATTTTTCAGTAATTGTGTTTTCCCTAAACTTCTCAGCTGGAGGCTTCGAGATAGGTGTCGAAAGGCCAATCAGTTTGGCATCTGCACTAATATTATAAGCTGAAAGTAAAAAGTATAAAATCTAGTCTAAAAAAAGTTTACTCTAGATCCGTTTCCTAATCCTCACGACCGCCCCAAAAGAACATGTTTTCAGGATTTCCATGTATTGCTCAGATGAGAGAATCTGTGGCAATTTCTCATGCTTTGTTAATAATTCCAAGGACTCAAAGACTAGAGTTTGGGAAACACTGCTCTAGATAGCTTTCAGGAGAATTTCTGCCCGATTTTAAAATCAATGTTCATGGTCTGAAGCAAAAAGAAGATCAAATGACTTCTGCTGGATGTCTGTAAATGGCAGGAGCCACCAAGTGATCATAAAAGACCATGAGAATCTAACATGTTCTAGAGTTGACTAAATGACCATTTTACAACAATAGGGAGAAAGTAGTAAAAATAGGGTCTTAACCAGCAAACATTCTAGGTATTTTTTACCACATTGTGCCAAATTGATCCGTAGTATTAAGCGTTTCAAGTTTGATGTTCAGCTGCTGCGGATCTACGGGTTGTCAAAACCGATGAATATCAGGATCTGGAGAATTTGTGGATACTTCCCGCGCTGCCAATTATTGAAGACGTCAATTCAAAGATATTATCATGGAGTTTCAATTCAATTAAAAAATATTGGCATATGTTACAAAGAGATCCTATTTTTCGAAAATCCCGACCTAGAAACCCCATGATCACATTTTTCGTAGAGCTCCTACGATGAATAAAAATCGCAAGTTAATAAATCTCTTTGAATTGACATCTTCAATAATCGGCAGCACGGAAGGTATCCTCAAATACTCCAGATCCTGATAAATGACCATTTTCACAAGCACGTCACGTACAATCCGTGCTGGAATCCTCAACTACGATGCACCATGTTGGAGGAATATTGACCATGCTCCAGCTTCTTGATTACATTCCCGAAGGGGGACAGCAAAATCGGAAAAAAAAGTGGTCAGCTCTTTTTTACAAAGAAAAATGGAGGAATGGTTGACGATTTATTCCTGGCAAAGGGTTCATCTATAAGAACTTTTAGGTAATTTCCTTGCACAAGAGACACCATGGTTCGAAATTTGAGGACCATTCTAAAGAAATTTAATTGGTGATGGTCTACTCATGTCTTACCAGTTGTTAATACTTTACCAAGGCATGTGCACAGTTTGGACAATCGGTATTTTTGCCTATTAGTATAAAAAACAAACATTAAATAAGTTGTCCACTACTTGGACAACTCCTTGTCATACCCTACACTTGGCCCCAATAAAATAATAAAGCTTATGCTCACCTCTCATGCTGGCGCCGTTCCAGCTGTGTCAACAGTCGCAGTCCCAGGGTTGTTGTGATACATCAACCTGGCGCCCAATCAGCGCTGGCGTCACTGTCTTCGCCTTCGTATGAATTGAACATTCAGAGGAAGTCAGAGATCAGCTGCAACCCGAACTTCCTCTCCATGTTCAATTCGACAGAAGGTGAAGACTGTGATGCCAACGCTGATTGGGACCTAGCTCATGTGTCACAAAAACCGCACGGGAGCCCCGGGACCACTGGAACAGCGCCGGCATGGGTGATCAGTATAAGCTTTTTTATTTTATCGGGGCCAAATATTTAGATCAAGAAGGGGTTGCCCTAGTAGTGGACATCCTCTTTAATTATAAATCTTACCACAAGAGGAGATAAAACATTAAAGAAGCTATTGAAAATAAGGGTTGGCAAGTCTACTTGTTAGGATACCCCCTCTGTATAGGGACATTATAGTAGTTAATAAAGCCAGGATTTACGAGTTTTCTGAGGACAAGTTTGTATCTCTGTAAGTGCACCATAAATTAACCAACAGAGATGACAAGACCAGAACATAAACCTTCCAGAAGCAGGTAGTGTTTCAGACATTGTACAGCGTACCTCAGCGCCAGCCAGCCGTGAAAACAAGAAGGATACTAGCATCCTTGCTTAGAGAAACTGGGTTAACAGTTCGTGTCATGTATACCAAGGGACTGACTGAGTGCTTGTCTGCCCCAAAGGGAATTCAATGGAGGAAGCTTTGCCATAGAAAATAACGTCTACTTGAGTCTCGAAGACCAGGAATAACATGCCTCTCTCCACTTCGGAGGTGTAATTTATGGCACATTAAAGTGTATTTTTAATCTTATATAAAAGCAAACCAAAAGTATTGTGACATGTCTAAAATATATAATATATATATAGGACTCATGGATAAAGCAGAGCACTAGAGTCTGCCCTACGCTGGAGTAGGCATACAGCGTATGGTGTAGAAAATAAAAGGTTGTTGTCCAGCTCGATCCAACAAGATAAAATCACTTCTTTATTGATAAGTCATTAAAAATCGTATAACATTGGTAAACAGAACGAATTAACCACCAACGCGTTTCGAATGCTACATGCACCCTTAATCTTGGTGTTATTTCCAAAATTAAAGAAGCAGTATTGTTTGAAACACCAAGATTAGAGAAGCATGTAGCGTTTGAAATGCGTTGGTAGTTCAGATATCCTGCTAACTTTGATGTGGATTTTAACTAATTATTCTGACTTTATCTTCTCAGATTGAGCAGGAAGAACAAAATTTTATTTTTTATTTTAAGCAATCAAAAATGCACAGCAATGTAAAAGTCTCTCCAGGACTAAATATGAATAAAAATGTACATAGAGGTACCTTTTATGGGTGCAGTACAAAGTGTCTAGACCATACATGTCAAACTGTGGCCCGCAGGGTGGTTTTATTTGGCATGTGACATCAGATCCGCCACCCCTTTGTGGGGCCCATTATACTGAATGGAGGACTATGTGGGGCCCATTAGACTATATGGAGGACTATGTGGGGCCATTATTCTGCATGGAGGACTATGTGGGGCCATTATTCTGCATGGAGGACTATGTGGGGCTCAGTATACTGCATCGAGGACTATGTGGGGCCCATTATACTGTATCGAGGACTATGTGGGGCCCATTATACTGTATAGAGGACTATGTGGGGCCCATTATACTGTATGCTGGTTGCCCGCGATTAGGTCCAAGTTTTTATTTTTGGCCCACTGTGTGTTTGAGTTGACATCCCTGGTCTAGACATAAGATACTTTAAAGGTGATGTCCCAACTGGGCAAGTTATCATCAATCCACAAAAAAGATAATAACTTGCTCATTACTGAGGATACCACCACTAGGACCACCAGCGATCCAAAGGACAGGGGATCCTGACGTGACCGATCTGAATAGAGAGTTGGCCTTGTACACACACCAACCTAATTCATTGTCTATGTGTTACACGCACACCGCTAGGTTCAGATAGGGCTTGACGGGTTTCATGAATTCTTTGTAATCCTGGGGGAACCGCTACTCAGGGCGTTCATAGGCTGCAGCTTCTCTCAGGCACACGATAGATTCAGTTGCTGACCAAACACATCTGACAAGAGTCTTTTTCAACAGTTTAACAGTGGAATTTAATCTGAAGCACGGCCAGTGCAATTCAGGGATATTACAGCAACAATCTTCACCACAGTACAGTCTATTAAAGTAGGCACAGTCTCTTTAGTAGCATAATTCAGCATAGATTAGATCTCTTACCAGCACACTTCTATGCATACACAACCACAGGCTCTTCCTTCACAAGGACACAATAGTACACAGCATTCTTTATACTGCATGGAGAGGGAGGGGGAGGGTTTGATGAGGGAGATGATCTCTATGACACAATTCCTTCCAGTCCTTATCTTCCTGCCTGATGATAGATTTCCAGAACTAACAGTGCAGGGTATCTGACCTGTGTTGAGCTTCACCCTGGACTTGAATTCTGTTCTCTTTCCTGCTCTTCTGTGAGATACAGATCACACACACAACTTCTCCCTTTGGCTGCAGCCAGAATAGTAAACAAGTTCCCCATAATGCCCCTGGGGCTCTGCTAACCACTCCCTGTCTATTGTTACTGTGTTAACTCTTATAGTTGCTGGATGCTTTTGAAGCAACAGTACTACTTCTGCATGTCACATATGAGACATGCTGATACAAGAGCAACCCCATGAACAATGACTAAAGTGGTTGCACTAAAGATACCCGTTCTCTGGAACGGTGGAGATTCGGCCAGCAGTATCAATTAATTCTTAGGGTAGGTGATAACTTGCTTCGTTGGGACAACTCCTCAGCTACAGAATTCTTACAATTAGCTTCAGATCTACAATTTCCTACAGCCTGGGGAGCATGACTCTGTAATAACTTAGCGCTTCTGCTTTAAATCGTTGAGTCTACATGATGAATGCCAATCGAGGACTGCATAGATGACATTTTTGCCGCACATGGGGATCCATGTACTTTGTTCAATTTGAGGGGGCGGCTTGTGAAAACCGATATTTTAAAAAGTACATCAAACATACACACTGCTCAAATATTAGCGAGGGTCAAAGCCCACAGCTGTTCAGAGCACATCTGGTCTTCTTGTACCGTTCCATCACAGACCGAAAACATGGCGGGACACAAGCATGCCCGCTATGTCAAGTATCCTGCTGTAGACCATAAAATGTAACAGCAGATGTTTAGTGTATAATGGCGGTGTCCATCGCATGCAGACTCCCTCCCGTTTACATCACCGGTGGCCCCAACTCTTGTAATGTAAACTGTTTACAGAGCAGACAGGAGGGCGCATGTCAGTGTCAGGGGGAGGCATGGAGCGTGTATATAGGTGTGTGCAGTGAAACTATGAATGATGACATTAACCATGATAAAAGCCATAAGAGGGCTTATATGTGCATTCCAAATACAAGGATAATGCTCTGAGCTCATTATGGGGCCGAGATTTCTCCAATGTCTCATTCATCAGAATACAGCATCCTTTGTAATGATATAGCTGCTTGGATCCACTATACACCTCTATGGAAATCTACGAACCCATACTGTATCTCACCGACTTTGCTGAATTTTCCCACAAAAATTGGTTTGAAACAAATAAATTCATGAGAATTAGAATACTGGAAAGCTAATTATTTGGAATATTCATGTGGGGAGAGAGAGGACCCTGCTGACCATAAGATCTTACACTCTACATGGGGAAAGAGAGAGAGGACCCCACTGACCATAAGAGCTTACACTCTACAGGAGAGAGAGGACCCTGCTGACCATAAGAGCTTACACTATACAGGAGAGAGAGAAGACCCCGCTGCCTATAAGAGCTTACACTCTACAGGAGAGAGAGAAGACCCCGCTGCCTATAAGAGCTTACACTCTACAGGAGAGAGAGGACTCTGCTGATCCATAAGAGATTACACTCTACAGGAGAGAGAAAGAGGACACTGCTGACCATAAGAGCTTACATTCTACAGGAGAAAGAGAGGACCCCACTGACCATAAGAGCTTACACTTTACAGGAGAGAACAACTAAACTTGCCATTTGCTCCTAAAAACACATTTTCTTACTACATATAAAAAGGCAAACAGGAAAGAGAGGACTCTGCTGATCCATAAGAGCTTACATTCTACAGGAGAGAGAGGGGACCCTGATGACCCTAAGAGCTTACACTCTACAGGAGAGCGAGAGAGGACCCTGCTGACCGTAAGAGCTTACACTCTACAGGAGAGAGAGGACTCTGCTGACCATAAGAGCTTACACTCTACAGAAGAGAGAGGACCCTGCTGACCATAAGAGCTTACAATCTACAGAACAGAGAGAAGACCCTGCTGACCATAAGAGCTTACACTCTACAGGAGAGAGAGAGAGGACCCCGCTGACCATAAGAGCTTACACTCTACAGGAAAAAGAGAGGACCCCACTTACCATAAGAGCTTACACTCTACAGTAGAGGGCAACTAAACTTGCTATTTGCTCCTAAAAACACATTTTCTTACTACATATAAAAAGGCAAACGTAATATGTTACTATTACTCCGTTCTATAAATTACACATTTTAATTCATCTCGTTCTAAAAACAGTAACAGAGCAGCAAATTTCAGCCTTAATAAAATGAGCGGTTCTAAAAGCCGAGATGACAATATTGATCGCACTTAAAGTAATGAAGCTGTGGAAGCCTCTCTCCTGCCGCAGTTTGCCAAGGTCGTTCTGCAGTCGTCTCATTGAGTCATGAAGGGATCGTCTAAAGTGGATTGCAGAGAGGGGGGGATATGTGTTTGGCTGCCACGCCTTGTGAGAGTCGATGGACGTTACCAGCAGGCTGGATGAATCGCTTGTGCTGGAAACCATAAAAGCAGCTCGAGCTGAAAAATGTACTTTTCTCGGACACGTCAGAAAGGGCAGGATCCCTACATAAAGGGGCTCACCTTCTAAGATTTGATATAAATAAGGAAGAACACAACACATACTGGAGGAGATTTATAAAAAGTTGTGAAAGGGAAAATTGAAGCAGTTGCTTATAGGAACCAACGAGATTGATTTAATTGTTGCACATTTTCTTTGCAGTAGTTGAAATAAATCTTTAATATTGAGCTAAAAATCAATTTTCAGGAGCCGTTCTTGGGAGCTTTGGCTGCAGGAGGGTGTATATTTACATGCAACTTGTTTCTACTGGTGGGACATACATAAAAAATGAGTAGCTGGGCATAGGCCTCTATACTCCATAATTCATTCATACAGATTGTTACGCACGTGGTTGTGAAACCACTTTGCCACAGTCCGGCTAGAGCCTAGTGGATGGGGGCAGGAGACTAAGTGACCAACTGGTTCTTCACTAGATCCCCTGATGGTGTGGTTAGCCTGGGACCCAGTTGGATGCCAGGTACCACTCCATTACAGACCCCAGAGCCACAGCAGCTGACCCCCTAAGGGGTGTATGGAAGCAGGGATGGACTCGGAGAGTCCGAATGGCCAGGAACTGGATAGCAGGAGGATGGATACTGCACGACTGGTAGACTGGCAGGGAACTGGAACACAGGCACAGACGGGAACACAGGACGGACAGGTGCGATCACATGAGCAGGTTTAGACTGGACGTATGAGGGAGGTGGTAACAAGTTTGGACCAGTCAGGTCAGGATCAGGACTTGGTATGGGCAGGATGGGATCAGGAGGATGGGAAGGATCAGGTACAGACAGGGTGGATAGGGAGCACAGGTACAGGGACCTTACAACTTATACGCACATGTAAATCACATATGGACTAGAGTTGCTAAGGCACTCTCCCTATAAGGGAGGGTGCCTTAAATACCTGATGTCTCCCAGCCATTGGCTGGGGATATTTTCAGAAGCGGACGCTGCCCCTTTAAGAAGCAGGGAGCACACATGCACCCTAAGCAGACTCCCAGGATACCTGCGTGCAGTACGCAGGTCCTGTGAGGAAGCAGATGCTGCGGGGACTGGAGCAGGGTGGGAGGGTAAGTGAACACGCCGGCATCCCTGCTGAGAAGAGGAAGGGGACTCCTGCAGGGACGCCGGCGCTGTCCTAACACAGGTCACTTACTGTATATATAGAGTTCAGAGCTAATTATTAAAGGGGTTCCCTGGTGACAAGCTATGATATATTAAGAGAATAACTGATAACTTTCTGATCGATGGGGCACTTTTAACCCTAGCTAGAATGGAGCGGCAGTGCGCATACCTGACCGCCACACCAACCATGCCAGAAAAAGCATGCGCTCATCAGCCCTATAGTGGAGCATGCACACCGCCACTTCAATATAACAGGGAAAAAAGTTCCCCATTCTGATCGGTTGGAGTCCCAGCAGTTTGCACCCTCACTGATCAACCATACAACCCTTTTAACTTTGCAGATAGTGATTTTTGTTTAGACAGAGATTCAAAGACATTTTGGGCCTGATTTATTTGCACCTATTTCTGTCCAGTTTTTGGTATTTTTTATTTTAACCCAATTCTTTTAATTTGCACCTTTTTTAGGTCTATTTTGTGTTGTTGTTTTTTTTAGGTCGCCATTGTGGGCGAAGTTTAGGGTTTCCAGATGTTTACATTTGATTCATCATTTGGAAAAGTTGCAAAATTTCTCAAATGTGCTCCTGTCCCCCCTTAACTGGAGTGATTTTATGTAAGTCAGAACTTTTGTAACAATGCTGCAGTCAAAAATAAACACCATTTTTTTTTGCTTTGCGCACAATTCATGAACCGTGAGCATCATTTTGAAGAAGTAGGTGCAAAAAAAAAAATGGTAATAGCACAAGACAAAAGAAAACAGATTTAAAAAAATGTAAATGATAAATCCGGGTCTTAGAAGTCAATAATGTCCATTATCTAATCTACTTATTTATGCAACTTAATACATAAAAGTCAAATTCTTGCTACTCTAATAGGGTCTCACAATCATTAGCGGACAATGCGTCCGTTTGTTCTACATTTCACCTAGCAATCAATATGTTAATGTCTTGTATAAATCCATTCAAGTCTGTCAATTATGCTTGATAAGTATTTGCCCTCCATTGATTAGTACAGGGCACTATTTTCAGTATGGTAGTCGGGTGCTAATGATATTGCAGTCACATATAATGGACCTGGTCAGTTGCTTAAATCTATCTGACTTTTTTCTTGTGAGAAGTATTGGTCTCAGTTTTATTTTTTATAAACGCCATCAAATCTCTACAAGGTCTAATTTAAAGCTCTAAGACCCAAATGCAAAATTTGACACTTCCTTAGGAACTAGTACCCTAAATCATCTATCACCTCTGTCCTCCTCCCCATCGCTCCATCCTAAAAGGGACTGTCCACTATTAGGACAACCCCTTCTTGATGTAAAAGTTTGGCCCCGATAAAATAAAAAAAGCTTATACTTCCCTGCCATGCTGGCGCCGTTTCAGTGGTGTCGGCACTCGCGATACCGGGGCTCTCATGTGGTTGTTGTGACACTTGAGCCCGGTGCCCAATTACTGCTGGCGTCACTGTCCCCAAATTCTGTAGAATTGAACATGAAGAGGAAGTCCGGGCTGCGGCTGATCTCGGACTTCCAATTTGTACGAAGGCGGGGCCAGTGAGGCCAGCACTGATTGGGTGCCAGCGCCACATGTCACAACAACCGCGCGGGAGACCCGGGACCAGACTCCGCTGGAACGGCGCTGGCATGGGAGGTGAGTATAGGCTTTTTTATTTTATTGGGGCCAAGGGAGAGGGATGACGAGAAGTTATCCAAGGCGTGGACAACCTCTGTAATCCCTATGTCTCACACTTGAATCAGAGGACCTACAAATCCTATAATCTATCCACCAGATCGGTAATACAGTAAGTGTGTGATCGTTGGGAGTCCCACAAGTGAGACCCCCACAAGAATCCAGGTGACCTTTTAAAATCTGTGAAAACTTCTTTATAGGGAATCTGTCAGCAAAGAATGACTGTTCAAACCAAGCACAGGTGCTTGGTGCACCTTTGTCGTGGCCAAACAGTTCAGTGTACTTTCCCACCTATTTGTTTTATGTATATCTCTGCCCTTCTCTGGTTAAATAAAGGCAGAGCTGTCAATCAAAATAGGCGGAGGGGCAGAGACAGACAGGAAACAAGTATGTGGGAAGGTATACCAAACTGTTTAGCCACACCAAGGGTGCACCAAGTGTTTCTTCTTGGTTTGAACAGTCATTCTGTGCTGACAGACCACTTTTAAGGAGTAAACAGACCCAAACATCTAATTGTTCCAGTTATTTACATAAAAGAATAAAAAGGAGTCTTCCATTAAGATGTTGGGCATTGCTACTTCCCGCACCCTTTCCAAGGCCTTTGCACCCATTACCTATCTATTATCATCCTCTGGACAGGGTAACCCTGCATGAGTTCTTGCTACCTTTTTTGAAAGGAGATGGGGCCCACTATGCCTGAAAATTTTTCTTTCATAGTCCTATAGCTGGCCTTGGTCTCCTTCATGTTATCAAAAAATGACCTATTTAAATCAGATATTTGTGTTAAACGTATGTTATAAAAATTTGTTTGTTTTTTTCCAGATCAAAATCTTTATTAAAAATAGAAATGACATACAGTATCTTGTAGTTTTCACACTGGCCACTGGGGCTTTTTTTAAACTTACTTCCTGATGTTTCAGGAAATTAACACGTACATTAGCAGCAATGAACAGTGACCCTATCTTTTGTACTGAAGCATCTAATGAGCGTGTGCAGAGGTCATTTGTGAAGAGAGGGGGAGGAGGTGAGCTGTGACATTGCCTATTGTGATTGATGGATCTTATGTGCTGTGTATAAAGGTGTTACCTTTCATTCTAATCCTGCCTCTGATGATAATGAAAATGCAGAAAACTTTTCTCGAAAAGGACAGGAACTATTAGTCTAAAAAAGCCTCAGTGGCCTGTATGAAAACTGCAAGATTACTACATTTTTTTTTTTAATACAGATCATGATATGAAAAAAAATTGACATTTAAAAAAAAAAAAAAAAATGAAACACAAAAAACTATAGATAACTTTCTGATAATCACTTCCCTTTAACTGCCACAATTAGAAATTACATTATGATTAATGCTAATGACATCTCATTAAATTAATACTTACGTTACTATGTGACACAATCTTGTCTATAGCGTCTCATTTCCAATTGCTACCATATGTTATTCAGATTAAAAACACTATAAAGCACTAAGCTGAACGAATACAGGACCTGAAAGACGTTTCCGCCAATTGATTTCCTTTTCAATACTCCAATTCATTAATGCTGTAAATCTATCGGAATCCTTTTATGTATGAGCCATTAATCATGCAGAATATATTACATGGTCCCATTATATATTCCCAACCCACACGCAACATGCATGAATTAATCTTAATTTATGAGCTAATGCAAAGAATGCAGTAAGATGCGGTCATGTTCCCAACGTAAAGCATGAAGACAAATTATCATCCATGGCTCGACATGAATGACGACTTTAGAGTGGCTCCACGCAGCCACCAACTCATTGCCCTCTTTCATCCTACTCATCATTGAAGTTCCCTTGCCTGCATAACTAAGACTATCCCAACAGAGTATGTTTTGTCCCATCACAATCCATTATGGCTGAAAAACTAATCTATCTCAAGGTCAAAAAGAACGACTGTGCAACTTTTGTGCCATCCACAATGTACCCCGGGAGGGTCATTGTTTGATGGACAGTATAAGAATGGCAAAAATCCTACAAAATGCATTCCTGAAGAATAGTGTGAGAGGCCTCCAATCATTGATACGACACTTCACTTCTTGTAACACTACATTTGCACACAAGATTCCCTCATTATTGAAACCAACTCATAAAAACCAGTACAATTAATAGAAAATAAAGCCCCCTCCTCATATTGGCTATTTGCTTAGTTCCAGTAAAAAACTTTAAAGTGTCCATCGATGGCTTGACGTTCTTCTTCTTCTTGTGCGTCCAGATATACTGCTCTTGTCCTGACATTACTCGTCTTACCAACCAGTGAAGATTTATATAGTAAAGCAATTGGTTTGACAGCAAAGTTTCAAATCTGATACACTATTAATGCAATTTCTACCTTTATAAATTACCGGAAGCGTGGCAGTGCCGCGATTACTGCTCTAAACAGGTGAGGGTCTGTGTACATATAAAAGGAGCCCTATATGTCCATTACCTACACACCCCCTGAAAAAGCCAATGCGAAACACGCGTTGGGGTAACCTTCCTTCCACTATCCAGTCATATATGTCTACATTTTACCTATTCATATCTGTGCATTTACTGTGATATTAGCTCCTGGGCATCTTCTACCGTTCTGACTGTCCAAGTGATTGCTTATGTTCATCTGTGTGATTAGATGTTTTCTGCATAAGACCCCTGTGCCTGTCATTGCAGATCTTCTATGGATGCTGGCCCGTGGTCAGCATTCATAGGAGATGATGATTTTTGCTACACATAGCAGGGCTAAAGCTCCGCTATGTGTAGCACAAGCGATCAGATGATAGCAGCTTCAAGTCTCCTAAGAAGACTATTGAGGCCAGTAAAAAAGTAGAAAAAAAGAGTTAAAAATATATAAAAAAATATATATAAAGAGTTCAAATCACTCCCCTTAAATGATGTAACGTAGAAATAAAAATCAAAACACCAGAATTAGTTTTTTTCGGCGCCGCAATAAAGTGCAATACCAAGGGATTAAAACACTGTATCAATAAAAACATCAAACACTAGTGTGCAAATAAGAAGCCCTCACCCAGCCCCAGATCCCGAAAAATAGAGACACTACAGGTCTTGGAAAATGGCAGATTTGAATTTTAAAGGAGAAGAAAACAGAAGTGCCTTAGGAACCATAAGGAAATGGTCTCAGCCCTTTGAATAAAATCCAGGGGCAGCAATATTCACTTCTCTCATATAAAACAATTAATTCTATAAAGTAGATTGCAATAAGGAGCTGCAAAATAGCGTGCAGACACATACATATGGCACGCATTAGCACTTTTTATTCAACGGATCTTTCAATTATCACTTCCATGGTACTGATAAAAATATTTAACCACCATAAGAAATATTGTAACTATATTACATCCATTGCACTAAAACAAGCTAATTATTTAAGCCACACATCTTTTTCAAGTGTTTGCATTTTCAACAAGACATCAATGATACATGCTTCTGGTTTGCATCCTTCTCACACGCGCCTTTAGGACTGAATATGAAAAATCTACAAAGTGATAAAACCACTATTAATAATAGAGGGGAAGGTGTAACCTAAGATGAAAACCTCATCTTCATAGAGCGTCAATAAATGTCCTTGTAAATGGAGACGCAGAAAGAAAACGGAATGTGTCAATTGGCGAAAGGTTCCAAACGTCTTGAAAGCCATGTGCACAAAAAGACCCCCTAAATAGCATTAAATTGTGCATGTATCAAACATGTTTATTGGGATTGATCCTTTATTTTCGGACCACCCATTAAAATTAGCTAGACCTATAAAAGCAGATGCGGCTATAATCGTGCGCTTTGTTTTTGGCTAATGGTCATTTCACGTCAATGGATCACATTGTTCTGTACACTCAAAGGAGATGAACGGAAGTGGCGTTTTATTACATAGCCTCATCCCCGCAGCATTACTAAGAGTCTAAAGCTAACAAAGGAGGATGTGAGCGACACCAGCATTGTCCTTCCATGTTACAGCACTGGAGACTGTGGACCAATGTTCAGCACTAGTCTAGCCGAAATTACAAGACTGAATTCAGGTCTAAGGGGTAACGTTTCTCCTTGTGGCAAGTGACATACCGGCTCTGCCATGCTAATATAAGGAGGCTTATTTGCCGTGCAATGCTCCTCTGGGAAATTTAATATGCAAATAGCCTCTTCAGAGAGAAAGAGGACTTGAACTCTAGAACCACCTATTGGAAGCAGTGATCCTAAAAGTCACAACTGACCCTTTAACGAGTCTTGCAATATGACTTGGGATAAAAGCCAAATCAGAATCTCAATTTGCAGACACAGTGTTTCGGGGTATTGCCCCTCATCGGTGCAAAGTATGAGAACTGATTTGGATGGATAATGGATACGTTTTTTCATCCAGCTAAAAACAGATTGCAGATAGATTGCATTTATATGGAAGACGTTTTAGGACATTTCCCTCCCCATTCAATTGAATGGATCCCGTACTTGATCATTTTATTTTTGTTTCAGCCACCCAAAACAAATCCAAAAATTGAAACAAATACAGGACAAGTGAACACAGCCAAATCCTCTGACGCAACAACGATCAAGAAGTTCCTTAGCACTGCCCTGCACAATGAAATCCACAATGAAATTTTTTTTAGAAAAGACATTGAAAAACTGGAGCAAGTTGAGAGAAGAGCTACAGTACCAGGATGGTGAGCAGACTGCAAACTATGTCCTACGAGGAACGGTGAAAGGATCTGGGAATGTTTAGCTTGCAAAAAAGAAGACTGAGAGGAGACTTAATAGCTGTCTACAAATATATGAAGGGATGTCACAGTGTAGAGGGATCATCCTTATTCTCATTTGCACATGGAAATGCGAGAAGCAATGGAATGAAACTGAAAGGGAGAAGATACAGATTAGATATTAGAAAAAACTTTTTGACAGTGAGGGTGATCATTGAGTGGAACAGGCGGCCACCAGAGGTGGTGAGTTCTCCTTCAATGGATGTCTTCAGAGGCTGAACAGACATCTGTGTGAGATGGTTTAGTGAATCCTGCATTGAGCCGGGGGTTGGACACGATGACCCTGGACATCCCCTCCAACTCTAACATTCTATGGTTCTATGAAAACCAATGATTAGAAATGAAGACCTTCAAGACATACACAATACTGGAGCCAATAAGGACCCGCTTGGTTAGGAATCAATTATGCAGTTTGCATGGAAATAGAGGCATCTATGACCCCATTGTGACTTCAAAATGCACCAAATTTTGGGTTCTTTTTTTTCCCAGCTTTTTTTGTGTCACGAATTTGAAAATAAGATTTAGTTAAAGCAGAATATGTTGACCCCACTTCTACATCTGCATCTCCTGTTTCTAGGGTTTGCAAAGTTTGCTGCTCCCTTAATAAGTCTTTCCACCCTCTCGCTGTATTCTAAGTTCCTCTATCCAAACAGTGCAAGACCCTGGGGAATCTGTACTGAGAATCTCGAGCCATGGGACTTCCACAACACAAGGATAATGGCTGGCATCCAGATTTGCAGCCTTGGAGACCAGTCAAATATTAAAAGGATGCAGAAGCACGGCGAGAATCTGAGCAGCAAACAGATATTGTGACCAGAGCAGCAGAAGCGGTCACAAAATGATACACTACATAATTAAGTCTTTGTTCTAGCAGTTTTTCGAACAGTACAATTTTTGACTGGCTATATGCATGAGCTACAAATGGCCATTATTAGATTTTCGCACACAGAATGCTGCATTCCTCATGAATAATAACGCAGCCATATAATGACTTTTTCGAAACCTCAGAGTAATTGGTTTTGCATTAATCTATTATCTTATTTCCATGTATAAAGCGTTTGTGTAAATCCCTGAAATTATGAATCATCACATTTATTTTAACTCTAGAACTTCTATTAAAAAGTGAAGCACTTGCAGTATGAAATAATAAAGAATAATTGACATAGAGACATGCAAGAATAGAATGGCCCATTCAGAATACTTGAGGACACTCTAGTGGCCTCATCTCGAAGAATGAATAAGAAAGTTTCAGCAGAAGACCAACCCTAAGTGGGGAGTACTTACACTGAGGCTTTATAATTTATGGATTGACTTGCATATGCAGTGGCATGTAAAAGTTTGGACAACCCTGGTCAACACTACTGTTATTGTGAACACTTAAGCAAGTTGAAGATGAAACGGTCTCTAAAAAGGACTAAAGTTGAAGATGACATATTTACTTTGTATTTTAGGCACACAATGGGCACTCTTGGAGATTTGTGTGCTCAGATAACTTTGACCAAGGTTTCAGACCTTAATTAGCCTATTAGGGTTAAGGCTTGTTCACTATCATTGTTAGGAAAGGCCCAGCCTCCTCTAACCTTGTGCCAAAAATCAGCAGCCATGGGTTCTTATAATCAGCTGCCTAGCACTATGAAAATGGTGGAGGCCCACAAAGCAGGATAAGGATATAAGAAGATAGCAAAGCGTTTTCAAGTTGCCCTTTCCTCAGTTCAAAATGTAATTAAGAAATGGCAGTTACCAGGAATAGTGGAGGTCAAGATAAGGTCTGGAAGACCAAGCAAAATTTCAGTGACAGCTACTCGTAGAATTGCTAGAAAGGCAAATCAGAAACCCCGCTTGACTTTCAAAAGACCTTCAGAAAGATTTAGGAAGAAAAATGAAATATATACAGTCCAGACCAAAAGTTTGGACACACCTTCTCATTTAAAGATTTTTCTGTATTTTCATGACTATGAAAATTGTACATTCACACTGAAGGCATCAAAACTATGAAGCAGTCATCAAAGCAAAAGGTGGCTACTTTGAAGAACCAAGAATATAAGACATATTTTCAGTTGTTTCACACTTTTTTGTTAAGTATACAATTCCACATGTGTTAATTCATAGTTTTGATTCCTTCAGTGTGAATGTACAATTTTCATAGTCATGAAAATACAGAAAAATCTGTAAGTGAGCAGGTGTGTCCAAACTTTTGGTCTGTATTGTATATATATATATATTTTTTTTTTTCGTAAAATACAAAGGAAATGTGTCATCTTTATCTTTAGGCCTTTTAGAGATCATTTCATCCTCAAATTGCTTAACTGTTCACAATAACAGTAATTTTGACCAGGGGTGCCCAAACTTTTACATAACACTGTTTTCTATATGCAGTGTGTGAACCTGACGTGTGTGAAGATATCATGGGCATAACCATTATGGATCTGTGTTGAACGGAGCTGCAATATGGCACAGTAAAGAGATTTTTGCTCCAAAATCTATAAAGACTTGTATGTTCCATCACATGACGTATTATGAAGAACTGCACCATATGGAGGATAACAGGGTGTCTATGGCTCTGTAAGGTTGGTCATACACATTACCTAATCCTATGTCAAACCCACTGATTTTGTTGCGACAAGGCGACAATAATGTGCATAGGGATGCCCCAACTTTCCCATAATTCTGTTGAGTTTTATTATATTGAAAAGTTCAAGGATACTGTCGATGCTACAGTAATGCAGTCTTGGATCCTGTTGTATTTCTTGACCATCTGTATTGTGTTAATAAAAACTTGTTCTTAAACCCCAACCAGAGTCTTCCTCAGTTGCAACATGACTAAGGGGGCCTCTAGACAATGGAATGAAAAATCATCAAAATTTCATCCAGAACGCTCAGACGATTTGTTTCCAATTTTCATGCGGTTTTCAACCATGCGCCGTCATGTGTCTGTTTTTTTTTGTCGAAGTGCAATCTATTTTCATAAAACTACATAAAACATGTACATGATCAAATACAGTTTCCCAAGTTTATAATAGAAATGTATCCGTAAAAATTGGATGCCACTCTCATGGCCCATGTGGGATCTGATTTCTTTCCCACACCCATAGACTGAATGTGTGAGTCTTATCCGAGAGTAGTGAATGCAGCGCTTTTTTTTTTTGGACGGAGAAAAAAATAATTAATTTGAATGGCACTATTGAATGGCATGGGTCAGTGTGCTGTCCAATAAAAAATCATATAGCACAAGTGCAATTTATACGCTCGTCTGCGTGAGTCCTATCGGTTAGTTGTCTTGCATACTAAGCACTTTCTATATTTTCTTGTAGGGCATGGTCACAAGAGCGATTATGCTCTCTTCCGAGAGAATCAGATTGACTATGGTAATGACACTTGGCTCAAACTCAGAGTTTGAGCAGAGTGTCAGTTTACTGTGATCAGATTCTCTCAGATAAGAGAATCATCCAATGGTGCAAATAAGATGGAGAACTTAATTTCTCCATCTTCTCCATTGTCTGTGTCCATGTATTCGAGTCCAATCCAATGTTTTACACACACCTACAGACCTTGAACGGGTGATCGTGATCTGATTTGAGGAGCCACTCGCAGCATGCTGGGATTTTTTTGGGCATGAGAAAAGAAACGCAGATCTGCATTGCCCCATAGTATAACATTGGGCTGAGTGCTAAACATCAGATAGCACTCGTCAGTTATACGCTTGTGTGAGCGAGCCCTTAATGTAAGACTCATCCCCAATGGAAGATTTTGGTTGAAAGAAGGAATTGGCATGTTGGGTTTCAATATGCCCAATCCTGTGTTCTAAAGGCAGATAACCCGCTATCGGAGGAATCCAGCAATGGCTTATTCCTCTTCACCTATTTAGAAGGTGTTGCTCGTATGGAGGAATTGAAAGGATGGGTAGAAAGGAATAGCTGTTGGCCAAATGTGTAGACATACGCGATCCCTAACTGTAAAGTTTGGGGTTCGCACCACTGGACTTCGAACACGGAAGTCCGTTTTAGTGTTCAGAGTTCAGAGAGAGAGAGAATTTTACATCACCAAAGTTCGGGTCCCTATTGACATCTATGGGCAGTGTCAGATTGAAGAACATTGGGCCCACAAGAGGATTTGATTCTGAGGGCCCACCTTTCTCCCCCACTCAATAGCCCCATAGCAGCTGCAAGGTTTGCATTATGAACTCTCCTGAAAGTGAAGCCAGGGCCCCCCGGAGGATTCTCCAGTTCTCTGGTGGGTCAGTCCAACCCTGTCTATGGGGTTGGAGTTCTGGTTCAAGTTTGGGTACTCGAACCAAACTTTGGATTAAGTTCGGTCAACAACCCAACAGCCCAACTTTGATCGGTCAACAACCCAACAAACCCAAACATTCACAGGTCCACTCATCCCTACAAATGAGTACTCGGCCAACAGTTATCTAAGCTTCATGGCCACCTTAATACAGAACCCTAGGGAATCATCTCCTGCTGTATAGACTGTGAATATTGCTTAGGACTAGTGTTGAGCAATACCTTCCAATATCGGGAAATATCGGATCGGATTGGATCGGACCGATACCCAAAAAATATTGGATATTGCCGATTCAGATACCGGAAACCAATGCAAGTCAATGGGACACAAATATCGGAATAAAAATAAACCCTTTCTTTCCTTGTAGGTTAATTCTACATGAAGGAAAACAACTAAGAATAATGTAGAATGTATTACATGAAAAGCCGGCAATTCAGCAGCGGCATACACCGGTACCCGACAATTTAGAATAGAAAGAATAGAGCATCACACATAGATTAGATACATAGAAACATGTCAGTCACATATATAAGAAGTACAGTGATAGTGTTGATTACTGTACTTGTCATTTAGTGTTAAAATAAAGGATTTATTGAAAAAAAAAATTGGCGTGGGGTTCCCTGTAATTTTAGTCTCTAGCGGAGGTTAAGCAGACGGCTGGGGCAGATGTTTGGGTACCCACGGAGCTTCCCAGGCTACTAATATCAGCCCCCAGCTAGGGGCTGATATTAATAGCCCAGGAAGGGTGCATTGGCCCCCTCCCAGGCTAGAAACACCAGCCGTCAGCCGCCCCAGAAATGGCGCATCCATAGGATGCACCAATTCTGGCACTTAGCCTCGCTCTTCCCACTGCCCTGTAGCGGTGGCAGTGGGGTAATAGGGCTGAGGTTGATGTCAGCTTATAATGCCAGCTGACATCAAGCCCAGGTTAGTAATGGAGAGGCGTCTATAAGACACCCCCATTACTAACCCCATGGTCAAAGTAAAAAAAAAAACACAAACACCCAGAATAAAGTCATTTAATTGAAATAAACACACAATTCTTTATTGTTCTAAATGAAACCATACTTACCATCACGCCCATTCCAGCTGAAGCCAATGTCTTCTGCAATAAAAATAAAATAATAAACCAACATCATGCTTACCTTTCCATGGTTCCATGCTTGCGCTCTGCAGTGTCTCTGAAGGATGACAAGCTGGATGGCAGCGCTCAGCTGTGATCCAGCCTGTCATCTCAATGCCATCCCAGCGTGGGAGAATTCTCCTGCTCAAGCGCTAAGCGCAGGAGAATTTTCCCACGCTGTCAGTGACATGCATGAGGTGAGCAGAGTTCATTGGACATGACCTCGGCTCATCTTTATGCCGTCACAGCGAGACACTGAGGAGCGCAAGCATGCCTGCGCTTCTCAGTGTCTGCGGCATGGCAAGCTGGATGGCAGCTTTCGGCTGCGATCCAGCCTGTCATGTGAATGTAGCAGAGCTGAAGCCGTCGTGGGAACCATGGAAAGGTAAGGATGAGGTTGCTTTATTATTTTACTTTTATTGCAGGAGACATTGGCTTCAGCTGGAATGGGCGTGACGGTAAGTATGGTTTCATTTAGAACATTAAAGAATTGTGTGTTTATTTCAATTAAAGGACTTTATTCTGGGTGTTTGTGGTTTTTTTTTTACTTTGACTATGGGGTTAGTAATGGGGGTGTCTTATAGACACTTCTCCATTACTAACCTGGGCTTGATGTCAGCTGGCATTATAAGCTGACATCAACCCCAACCCTATTACCCCACTGCAACTGCTACAAGGCAGTGGGAAGAGCGAGGCTAAGTGCCAGAATTGGTGCATCCTATGGATGCGCCATTTCTGGGGTGGCTGACGGCTGGTGTTTCAAGCCTGTGAGGGGGCCAATATTCATGGCACCCTTCCTGGGCTATTAATATCAGCCCCCAGCTGTCTGCCTAGCCTTTGCTAGCTATTAAAATAGGAGGACCCCACGTCATTTTTTTGGGGTCCCCCATTTTAATAGCTAGTAAAGGCTAGGTATTCAGCTGGGGGCTGATATTAGTAGTCTGGGAAGCTCCGTGGGTATTACCCCTTGGCCAAATTATGCGCAAAAAACCTTCATTTTTCAAAGTGACATTAGTCTAGATACAATATTTCTTATATTTTCATGTATGGAGTGCCGAAGTTCTTTTTGCTATTGAGATTACTCTTTTCTTCAGAGCACCCGAATAGACCAGTGAGCGACCCCTCTCTTTTTTCTATTAATCATTTTTGGGATCCCACTCCTGGAGCATTGCAGCAGGTACGTGTTCACACTATTAGAAGTTTGACAGCCTTTTTTCTGACCATGTGTCCCTCCCATTCAGTCACAGGTGGTTTTAACTAGCTCTACCAGCCCATACATTGTAGGTTAAAAGCCCAAGCAGAGACATATTGTCCATACAGGCTTACAGCCCAAGAGTGGCATATCCAGTGGTAGCATAGCGTAGTTTCCCATCATACGAAGGTGACCTTGTCGTGGTTGATGGGCACACATAAATTGGCCAAATTATGCGCAAAAAACCTTCATTTTTCAAAGTGACATTAGTCTAGATACAATATTTCTTATATTTTCATGTATGGAGTGCCGAAGTTCTTTTTGCTATTGAGATTACTCTTTTCTTCAGAGCACCCGAATAGACCAGTGAGCGACCCCTCTCTTTTTTCTATTACCCCCTTCCCAGGCTTCAAACATCTGCCCCAGCTGTCTGCTTAACCTCCGCTAGAGACTAAAATTACGGGGAACCCCACGTCAATTTTTTTTTTTATAAATCCTTTAACACTAAGTGACAAGTACAGTAATCAACACTATCACTGTACTTCTTATATATGTGACTGGCATGTTTCTATCTATCTAATCTATGTGTGATGCTCTATTCTTTCTGTTATAAATTGTCGGGTACCGATGTTGAATTGCCGGCCGGCTTTTTTAAAGAGACGGTGCATGAAAACACTTATTTTTTTTAATAAATCCTTTAACACTAAATGACAAGTACAGTAAGCTGAGCGCTGCCATCCAGCTTGTCATCCTTCAGAGACACTGCAGAGCGCAGGCATTATGGGAACTTCCTATTCCGGTATTCGATATTCTAAAAGTATCTGAACTCAGTATCAGAACTCCGATACCGCGAATATCAGTATTTCAGTATCGGAATGCTCAACACTACTTAGGACATGAGAGCTATGTAGAATTTAAAAAAAATGGATCGGAAAACTCAATTGTTGATCTTAAATTAAAAGCACAAGTTACAGCTGTGTCATCAATAAACCCGCTCAGCAGGTCCTGAGAAAGAACCGATAACATGTTAGGAACTGCACAGGAGGAGAACAGCTGGGAAGCCACAGGTTGCTAAACATGAGTTAGAGTACATAGATCCTCACTGGAGCAGCTTTGTACTAACCAACTCTTCACCGAGATGCAAGCCGTAAGAAATGTGCTGGACTCCTACCAAGACCAAATAGACTGACTTCTATAGAGAAACAGACAATAACGTTCCTGTACACCGAGGAGCTACAGAATGCGTGGGAGGAGGCTAGGTGTTAGGATCAAAGGATGTGCACAGCTTTGGTATGTGATGCCAAACAACCACCACAACATGCCTGAAATTACTGCAACTTCAATTACTCATGCCCCAGACAAGCATAAAAATCCTCACGATTCAGAATAGAAGTTGAAAAGGAAAAATGTAGTTTATGCATTAAATTTATGACAAGGAAGTGAAAACTTGTGCCCATCAAATATAATTAATTATTGGGGCACGTCATCAGTAAATAACAGGGAAAAAAATAAAAGCAAAGGGTTCCGGTTTATTCACAGTTCATCGAAAATGCAATTTTTTTTTAAGTTTTTTCACGATATACAAAACCCATTTTGAAAATACCAAATTACGTAATCCTAAATTTATTGCTAATAGTGGCAGATACTTAGGTAATGGTGAGTATCCCAGAAAGGCACTTCCATTCCAGAGAAAGAGATTCCAATAGGATGTCATCACGAATGATGAATTTTCAGCAAGATTGGCTTTCCAGGCTTTAAGACATGGAGGTCAGTCTATCCGGAAAATTGCTGGAACCTTGAAGGTATCATTAAGTGAAATTATGAAAACCATTAACCGCTGTGATGAAACTGGCTCTCCTGAAGACCACCCTGCCATGCTCACTTCTCAATGTAAAAATAGGTGGAGCAGGATTTGTGTTGTCATCATAAGAATGTAGCCTAAAAGTAAATGAGTAGAATTTTTACAAGTAATGATACACAAGGTTTTACTACAAGAGTAGGAAACTATAGGCCAAGCAAAATGGTCCATGTACCTGATCTGATATTGATAAGATGGGAAAACTTCACTGAAGCAGTTTTTCCATTTTGCTAAGTTTACAGGTATAAAAGAAAGAAGTGAAACCACTGAAATAACCCACCGCTCCAGCATTGCCACTGCCAATGTTCCCAGCTAAGGCAGAAAGCGAAGACATCCAAACCACCAATCACCACAGAGCCCACTGATTGACTGCCGTAGTCAAATAACTGATGTAGAGGGTGCCATCACTTGTGGACCTGGCAAAGACCATCGGTGTCATCATCGGAGTGGAGGTGGATTACAGTGGTATTAAGTCTTTTTATAAGGATCCGTACAGTCTAAACTTTACAAAAGTATTGCAACGATGAATCGGAGACATAGTGTTTAGCTCACTACATGTTAATATCTAGGATGCCTTCACCAAAAAAGAGTTCTTTCACTTAGGGCAGGCCATTTATAAGTCCTTATATACGAGAACTCCTCCATGTACTCACACAGAGCTCAGGAGATTAATGAAATTACAATTCAGAAGGGAAAATTGAAAGTAAAATCGATTACAATTAGAGTAGATTGCTTTACATGTCTCCAGCTACACGCCGCTGAAATTAAATCTCCACAATGACTGCTATACGATAAATGTATTACTCTGGAGGAAAACCGAGGCACACTGGGAAATGGATGCAAATGTTGCGGCTTTTCACCAGTGCACAGAACAGCACAATCCCCATTCTGCAATCTCCAATGATGCAATATAGTCACTAGATCTCTTGGATTAACTCCTTCACTATCTGGGTGATCACTACTGAACCTTCCAGTGGCAGGTACTAGAGACATCGCGTCAGTAAGAGAGTTAATCTTCAGACCTGCGCTTTTAGACGTTATTTTTACCATAGTAAATTATAGGCATCGGCAGTCTGTTATCACTTGGTATAATTACAGGGGTGGCATCACACGGTGCCTTTGAGATTTTAGTTCTCATGCAAGTCTTTTGCTAAAATGATGTAGTTTGTGTTAAAGGGGTAGTCCGGGACTTTAATATTGATAGCCTATCCTTAAGATAGGTTATCAATGCCTGATGAGTAGGGGTGCAACACCTGGCACCTTGGCGGTCAGCTGTTCCCGCTGTCAACTGCTCAGTTGCGAAGCTGTACAGCACATCTCTGTCGACTGCATAGTGGTCGCGGCTGGGTACTGCACATCCGCCCCCTAGTCAAATCATAGGCGTTGGATGTGCAGTACCCAGCCAAGGCCACTATACTGTGAACGGAACTGTGCTGTGCAGCTTCACAACTGAGTAGTGTCGGCCACCACCGACACCAGGAACAGCTGATTAGCGCAGGTACCGGATTCTGCACTTGACCACAATACTGCAGTTTTTTTACATGCATTTTTTTCAGGCTTCCCATAGAGAAACAAAATCCACCCCCCAAAAAAAAGCATGATTGAACAGCCTCTATATATGCACAGTGGGCAGGAGTTTTCATGAAAGCACATCCACTTTGCTCAGTATTTTACATCAGTATTTGTAAGCCAAAACCAGGAGTGGAACAAATCAGAGAAAAAGCATAATAGAAACACGTCACCACTTCTGTATTTATCACCCACTCCTGGTTTTAGCTTACAAATACTGATGTAAAATACTGACCAAACACTGAACGTGTGAACGTGGCCTTAAACGTAGCAGACAGAAAAAACACACGTAACGTTGCCTAATTTGCTTGTATAAAACTAACTTTAGAAATATGGACAGATTGCTGTTATGTTGTGTTTTTGCGAGGATTTTGAGAAAATCAATACGTCTGAATAAATCTTTACTTGTGTAAAGAGCTACTTTTTTTCTTTCAACAACATTCATTCATTCAAAATCTCTGAAAAGCCCATTGATGAAGAATAAACATAGTTTCCTCTACGTACATCATATACAATAGGAACTGTCAAAAATCTGAAGAGTTGAACTTTACTTTTTAGTGGAGGCAAAATATTGATTCAAAGCTTTTTAAACATGAAGAACAAACGTTGCATTGCAGAGGACGCCATCCGCGCACACAGAGATGTAAACAGGTTACGGGGGAGCCCAGATTTTTTTTCTTTCTGGGTTTGATCTCTTCAAGACATGTTTTTGGGGAGAAGGGCACAATGTAAGCAGATGGCTCGACTTTGAAGTCAGCGAGCACCTGCTCAGCCTGCTAAGATCCACCTGTAGTAGAGGGACTGTGATAACTTGGAGGCACGGCTCGGTGTTCCCAGCAAACTCTCTGGAGCTCTGCGACTCCGTGTGGGCCCCTATGCCTTTGATCTCAGCTGTCCATACTTTAAATGACTCTACACAATCGCTGGCAAGAGTTAACTATTCTCTGTACCAGAGTCTAAGTACTAATCGTACAGACAAAAAAGAATTTAGAAGGCGCAGCGCGTGATTGGCAGACTGATTTTCGGACTTGTCACACAAATTGTATTCATTAGGTCACTTTTGAGTAATTTGAAATATTCTTTTTTGGCCTTTAGAATGTGTAAAAATGATGGGTTATGAGTCAATTGTCACCTTTTTAAGTAAGGTTTCTAAAGAGGAAGATAAAAATGACAAGGCTTTTACCTTCCAAACTGTAATTATTGTGGCCTGATGCAAGAAGCATTAAAGAAGATAAAGAAGACCTGTTGCTGGGCCAAAAATTGGACAAAAATTTTCAGTCTTTGCTCTCATTTTATTGCCCCAGTTCCCAAGATATGGTTACACCGTGTAACGTGGGCTTGATAAAAATGAAAATGTGAATGTAGAAATCATGAGGTTAGTTACAAAACTCACCAACATATTTGAGATTGGTTTGGGTGGCTCAGTTGTTTGCATTTGGGTTTGACTCCCAGCCAACACTGATTTTTCTGTTACGTTATCCCTAGGTTTATGTGGATTTCCTTTAATTCTAAACTTTATTTCGCTTCCCAATATTCTAGTGGAGAGAGGTCTCATGCATATTGCGGTATAATGGATCCAAGCAGTACGGATCTAAAGAGTTGCTTTGGTGTTGCTCACTTCTGCACTAGGAGGTGATCGTTGCTGATGACATCCCATAGACATGTTCCTACCAGAACGAATACAGGAGAGCTGCCGGCTATGCATGCGACATGGCATGGACTTGTTGATCGGACATCATCGCCAACACTGAACTTCTGATGTGAAAGAGTGCAAGAGCAACCCATTAATATACAACCCACGCTACGGGACCACACAGACTCCAACATCATATGAAGGCTTTTGTGGCATGTTCCCTTGCATAGCACATTGCTGAGGAGTTCTCATTAGAAGCCTGCACCATACAGCAGTATGTGAAGTGCGTACCGCTTTATAATACAGAACTATATGAATTTTATTGGCAATTATGTTGACTGCCATATGGAAGAAGCCTTTGGCTTCATTAGAGATCTAGGTAAATGAATATGCACTATGACCATGGACATGTCCGTTTAAGCTGTTTTACTTTTTTGAGCTGTGACTACTAGGGATGAGCGAACCAGAACGGTAAAGATCGGGGTTCGTACCGGACACGTAGTGTCCGATACCAAACTCCGAACACAGACTTCTAAACGGAAGTCCGTGTTACTTTTCTGGTACGGCATAAAGCTGAATAAAGCTTGCCGAGAGGCTATAGTGCAGCCAATCACCAAGCGTTCAGGCTGTGGACACCTACGGCTTCATCACAGCCATGCCAAACATTGGCATGACTGAGTGCCCGGCCGACCACACAAGTAACATGGGTTTCAGTGGCTGCGACCTTCAGTGACGTCAGTACGGTTACTGCCAGTCAGAGCAGCTGTTTCCCACGCTGTCATACAGCGGCTCTGACTGGCGGTAACCTTATTGACGTCACCGCTGGCCACCGCTGTGGGTTCCCACGTTGTCACACAGAGGACAGCATGGAAACTAGCGGCTGTGACGTCAGTAAGGTTACCGCCAGTCAGAGCCGCTGTTTCCTACACTGTCACACAGCGGCTCTGACCGGTGGTAACCTTACTGACATCACCGCCGGTCAGAGTCTCTGTGTGACAGCATGGGAAACAGCAGCTCTGACTGGCGGTAACATGGGTTTCAGTGTCTGTGACCGGCGGTGACGTCAGTAAGGTTACCGCCGGTCAATGCAGCTATTTCCTATGCTGTCACACAGCAGCTTTGACCGGCGATGACCTTACTGACATCACCGCCGGTCACAGACACTGCCGGTTATCGGGGACCGCTGCAGTTAAAGCCTATGAAGCTCCGTTCTATGAAGTCATCCCTACTTCTATACAAAGCTTTACAAAGCAGAATGAAGTATCACAAGACGCTAGGTCATGATTAGCACACAATAAATAAGATTTGGCTTTACTGGAGGAAGCAAAATCCATCCAAAGCTTGTAAAATGTAATCTGTCTGACTTGACTCTCAGCAGATGGTGTTGCACCTTCTGAGCCGTCTTGTAGACAAGGGCTGGAGGACAAACCGTCAATGGCAGAGGAGTTCAAAGCCATTATAACGCATGCAGTTTGGCTGCCAAGGACAAGGCTTCTCAACAGAAAAAGTCGAATCACACATCAATGTGCATACACAAAGTTTGGCTGCAGTGTCAGGTTGTTACAGGGCCCCCTCCAACCTCCAGATTAGTTCTCATGTCTGAAGCAAAGATCCAGATGTTCCCCCTTGACCTTCCAGATGGAGTCAATCACAAGATACAGGAGTAAGGAAGTCTGATAAGTGCAGAGTCCCTATCACTACTCCGTAAACCTTATACAAATATCCTCTATAAATGCATTGTGGCAGCCAGGAGATGTTCTCAGAGCAAAGAAATCCTATTAAGGAGTCAGGGTCCATTTTTTATACGTCGACACCAGTTATGATTACAGGCATGGGAGGTTCACATGCATGGAACTCATTTTACAATTATTAAAGATAAAATAAATTAATAAATAAATGTGCCGACTCACCAAGTCATTTTTGCAATGATATCTCCTTGGCTGCTGCGGATCTCGCGAAGGAAATGCCCTGTGTGCACATACTCTTACTTATTAAAGTACAACTTTGATTTTCCGCGTAAATGTTTAAACTTTGAGCTTTTATTCCATACGATAAAAACCATGGGTGCTAGTCATTAAACAACTGCAAAATTTACAGATAACTGCAGACAGAAACGCTCCATGTCTTGGCATGTAGAGACCAAGTGTCTCACTATACCTGGAGGAACAGTTACATGCCCTTTTAAAACAAATAATAGTAATCTAGATAAACATGACGCACGTCTATGGAATGTTCACTAGTAAATATACTGCCACATACGAGTCTAGTAAAAATGCCGAATGTGAGGCTTACTACATCTGGGTGGTACCATTACTGGAAAGATTACCGCATCCAAAACGACGGATAGCACCCGTTCGATTTTTTGCTAAAAGAGGTTTTGCAGCAGCTCTGGCACTTTTCAGCCACCTGTCGCCATGGACCTTCATGGTGACTTAGGGCAATCTTACTTTAAGATATATTATTCCATATGGGCAAGAACACAATTGCAAGCTATTTCTCCAAATGTAGTATTCCCAGAAATGTGAATATATAGAACATCGAGAAAACGTGTTCAATCACTCGGTTTTCTGTTCAGCAATAAATTATCTCTGATGCAGAATTTACAGCACATTTAGTCTACGTAGGATAATGGAATCTGCTCCTAATCAAAGAATCAAGCGGCCGACATCTTTCTCACCATAAATATGCCGTCTGGCAACCACATTCTATATAAATTATCTCTTAAAGTGGACCTGTCACCATGATTTCATAAATAGCATTCTTCTGAAATATTCTACAGCTTCCTAATGTCCCGGAGAAAATTCATCAATGCTTTAACCTCTTCCTCTGTAAATCATCCAAGATGACTGCAAAGACATTGGTCAAAGAAAGCGGTTGTGTGTGATGACAGCGTTTTAGTCTATTTTATTTATTTTACTTGCTTATATATTGGGGACATACATAGGGAATTTATATTGTGAGCCCCAATGGGGACAGTAATGATAGGATTAATTCCATCATCACTGTCCCCATTGGGGCTCACAATATAAATTCTCTATGTATGTCTTTGTAGTATGTAAGGAAACTGGGTTAGTGGTAGGAAATCCACAAAAACAGGGAGAATATATAAACTTCTTGCAGTTGTTGTCTTTAAAGGATTTTTTTTTTATTATGACTTTTTGTACATTCGCAGATGGGATATTGCCATTCTCCTATTAGATGTCATGCACTTCTTTTATTTGGGACAGAGGCTATGGGGCGCTCTTCAGAAATCAGGGACTTCAAGTCATGCACCCCCATAGTTAAAGGGAACCTGTCAACAGGTTTTTGCCATATAAAGTATGGCCACCATCATTAAAGGGGTTGTCCACTACTAGGATAAGCCCTTCTTGATCTAAATGTTTGACCCCGATAAAATAAAAAAAGCCTATACTTCTCTCGCCGTTTCAGTGGTGTCGGCACTCGCGGTTCCGGAGCTCTCGTGCGGTTGTATGATGGGTGGTGCCCGGTGCCCAATCAGGACCACGAGTTCAGACATCGCTGGCACAGCACCAGCATGGGAGGTGAGTATAAGCTTTTTTATTTTATCAAGAACGGGTTGTCCTAGTAGTGGACAAACCATTAAGACCTTTTTTACAGCATACTAGAATGCTATATAAAGAGTCCCCAATCCACTCTGCAGATCCCCAAAAAGGACTTTAATTTTACGCACATACGGCTCAGTCCGGTCCGATAGGCGTCTCTGGTCTTGATTAGGCGCCACTGGTCTTGATCCGGCGTCTCTGATCTTGATCCGACACCTCCTGTCTTCCTTCAATCGCAATCCTCCCACTTTGTGTGGAAGATGCATCCTACTTTATCTACACAACGTCCCCCAATCGCGCTCCTGCACAAGCGCTCATGTCTCTGCCCTGTCGAGGGCAAAGCACAGTACTGTAATGTGCATGTGCCGGGAAAGATCAAAGAGCGCCAATGACCCAGAAGTAAAGCCGACGCATGCGCACTACAGTACTTTGCTCTGCCGTTGGCAGGGCAAAGAGGTGTGGACTTACTGAGGAGAGAGATGGGGAACATTGTGTGGATGACGTAGGATGTGTCATCCATATGAAGCATGGAAGGAAGACGGCAATTGGTAGTAGAGAGGAGGCGCCACATCAAGACCAGAGATGCATATTGGACCGGACCGTGCCGTCTGCAGAGGGGATTCGGGACTTTTTTGCAGCATTCTAGTTTAATATGCTGTCAAAGAAGCCTTAATGGTGGTGGTCTGACTTTATATGGGGAAAACCTGGTGACGCGCTCCCTTTAAACACTACTGCCGCATTTCCTCTGGCAGCAGATGTTAGGATTCCACTCCCTCTTCATTGGCACCTCCAAGAAAACCGTATGTGCACTCTGAATATACTGTCCTACAGCAGATGTTGGAAACACTACCAGGAATATTAAAGCTTTTTAAATCCCATTGAAATTGGAAGGATTCACCACTATTAGTTTATAATAATACAGTTATGTAAACTTTAAAGGGAACCAGTCCCGTTGTACATGCAGTCTGATCTGTGGATAGCCTGGAATAAAGAAGGAGAAGCTGAGAAGAGTGATATTTAGGTTTGTGGGAAAAGATTCAATAGAACGTGTATTTAGTTCACGAAAATGCCTGTTTTTTTATGCACGAGTCCGGTGGGCGGATCTACTAGTGATTGACAGTTATACCTGCAAGCATACAGTCATACAGGGAAGTCTGTCAATCACTGAGTAAGACTGCCCACAAGATTAATATGCATACAGACACCACGAATTACAATGAAAAAATGCAAGGTTTAATGAAACTTTCCCCACAAAAATGTATATCAATCTGATTATCTCTTCCTGCTCTATAATATCCTACCTGCAGACCAGATACTATTTGCAACATGACAGGTTCCCGTTAAATGTTGCGGTTACCAGTCTGTTACCAGCTAGCTTATATGGTCCACCAACAGGGTGTCACGCAGAGCCTTGGGACTATGAGCACTAACCAGGTTCCTAGAACTAGGGGTGCCCTAGTCTATCCCTGTCCCTCGGATTACTCCTGAGGTGGAGATGCCGCGTTTACGTGCCTTGCTATGCTTCTGAAGCAACCCTTATCTGTCCCCTCCCCCACCCAGGGAGGTGGAAAGCCAAAGTGTATAGGTATACACTAATCAGACATAGAAGGGAAGACGGACAGAGATAAATGAAAATAACAATCACACAAAATACACTCATCAAACAACAGAGTGGAACACAGGGAAGTTTGGAGAGTATGGGGATGTGCACATGAACAAACTCCAAGCAACAATCTTCTGAACAAATCTCCAAATGCCTACTCCAACCACGAACTACACCTCCAACTCCAAACCAGGCAGTAAGAACTAACACGGGCAATTCTTAAGTGACAGAGGTGAGCATATATAGCAGAGGGGAGTGGCCAACACTGAACAGCTGAGACAATCCAGATAGGAAAGCTCCAGGAGCTTCAACTGATCAGGTTAACCCTTGCACTGCTAGTGTGACGCCCTGCTGTGCAATAGTGCCACAGATCCTAGAGGGGTGCATTAAAGGATTTCTCCACAAGAGGCCGCTCACAGCATACACACACCTCCACCCTACCTCAGACCACCAGAGGGAGCCCGTTTAGGGATATAAATACGGAGGGTGGAGTTAGGCAGTTCAGTTCAGTTTTCAGTTTCAGTTCAGTTCCTGCTGACAGGCAGAGAGGAACAAAGTCTGCTTAGGGAACAGAGCCAGTTCCTGCAGAGTGAGACACAGAAACAGGTCAGTCGGCAGTGGAGCTCAGTCTAGTTTCAGTTTGCAGTCTAGCCAGAACACAGCTATAGTTCAGCAGTGGAGCACGAGGCTCCTGCTAGTCTAGACTCAAGCAGCTCAGGTTAGTGAGTTAGGAGCGTGGCCGACGCTCAGAGAGCGGCAGAAGACGCAGCCCGCTAACTGCCAGTGTGTATAGCCTAGTGAGGGCCCGAGTAGGCCGATGGCTAGAGGAGTGAACAGCATTGGGGGCAGAGGAGCTTTACCAGCTCACCCCAGAAAGCATCTACCGGACACCGGGTCCGCGTCTACAGGGCTGTATACCCCCCTGTAGAGACAACCGGAGACCCCTGGAAGACTTCAGGTCCCAGGATCACCCAAGAGCTGATACGTAACAGAGCCAGGAGTCACGCAGGCCCCGCAAGCTGGGAGAGTGCTCTCCAAAAGAAGGCCCTACCACAAGGTCAGCCGGTGCAGGGCAGAAACCAAGTTAGGCCTAGCTCCAGGCAGGTCAGAAACTTACTACAGAGAGGCAAGAAACAGGAGGCCATACACCCGCTCACTGGGGAGAATCCGGACGTGCACCCCTCACCCTACAGTGCTCCGGGGTGTCCCTGAACTAATTCCAGTAAAGGTACAGAAGTGACTTTCTTGTGTGCTCCCATTCTTGCTCTGACCCAGCTGGGTCCCCTCTGTCCTGCATCCCCCCTCCTACGCTGCCCTGAGGCCCAGCTCCACCTGTGGGGAGCAATACCATCTAAGCTGCCACAACACCAGCCTCAGCGGACTGCCGCAGCGCTGGTGACCCTCACCAGACACCACAGGTGGCGTCACGAACTTTGACATTTCATTTCCCCTTTTTTAAGAGAGACCCCAGGGTACGGGCCCGGGAGCCGACCACCGCGACATCCCCCAAGACCAGGCATCAAGGCCCGGGCGCAGAGTAGTCCCCATCCCCTGGACGCCACACTAGCAAGGAAAAACCTGCACTGTTTAATAAGATGGAGAAGTGCTTCGAACCAGTGCAGGAGTTCGTGAAACCAGACGCTGCGATCGTCTGGCCCCTTTCGGTCTCGGTATCCCTATGACACAGGGTTATCAACCACAATTATACATATAACAGTCTGGCGTGGGACACACTATTGCTCTGCAGTGCCAACATAAGGGTTTTTTTCCTTGACGGCATTACTGAACTGTGATTTGTGTTTAACCCTCCCACACCAAACAGCGGTTTCGGACCTCAGTCTATACATTATGAACACATTCTCAGTATCTAAACATAACACAGCTTTCTTCTGTTTTCTTAGGTTCAGCTGCAAATACTTTGTGACCAGACATCTAATGCACACAATGACAAGTCATCAACTAGCTTTCTTAATAAAAACAAATACATTTTTTGGCATTAACTGAATTTTTAAGTCCATAGTACAGAACTGTTCCTCCGAATGCCTTTGAATTTAGAGACATAAGTAGCGTGCACCATCAGATACCATATGGCAGGATTATACTGTATCCCCCAAAGCTCAAGATTGGTAATTGTGTTATAGTATAGTGTGCTTATCTCAGATTAGAAAAAGGTATAGGAGATGATATACAGTTGATGTGTTAAAGTAATATCATTATCGTATTTTTCGGACACTTTTTTTAAGACACACTTTTTTCACCCAAATGTAGCTTGTAGGTACTATTGGTTTTAATAAACCGTAAAACCAACCATGAAAAAGTAAGGGGGTCTTAAAAAGGTTGTCCAACACTGACATTTTTTTTACTTAGATGCTTTTAAAATCAAAAAGGAGGCATATCACCCACCGTGAGCTCCTTGGATCCAGCACTGGCCTCTCTAAAAGTCTAACCTGGCTTCGGAAGCTATGTCTACTTCAATCGGAAGTCACAGTACCAATGTAGCCGGAAACTGGCGGCAGCTGTCAGTTGACTATAAATGTGTATCATTGGTTGTTTCTCTGATAATCACCTGACCGTTGCAGCGAATCACAGGCTTTAGCAGTGCTAAGACTGCTATACAGGGTTGCTGGTAGCAGAGTTTGCCTCCTTTTTTTATTTTAAAAGAATCCATGCCTGTCATGCCAGAGCAAGGAAATGCCCGGCGTGCGTTGCAAATAAGGTAGAAGGGTGCCCTGGCGATAGGGAAGAAGGGACACCCAAAAACAAACACTCACCTGAGACTGCACCCTGGCTTCCTATTATCCCTAGACAGGTCCATTCCCCCGTGCGTGATTACGTGCCTAAGCCTTGGCTGGCCCGGAGCTAGCCCTAACTGGTGAGTTGGGAAGCTAGACATTAGTCTCACTCAAAGTAAGGAAACACAGGGAGGGAGACAATCAGGGAGAAATCAAACAATAACTGGAACTCCACAACTTATATTGGAACAACTTCTCCAGGCACAGGAACAATTTCTCTAGGGAGCAAAGGAAACCTATAACCGGCATAGGAAACCTACAACCAGCATGGGAAACCTATAACCGGCATAGGAATTCTATAACCAGCATAGGAAACCTATAACCGGCATAGGAAACCTATAACCGGCATAGGAATTCTATAACCAGCATAGGAAAGCTATAACCAGCATAGGAGATAGCTAGGCGTGAGTTAAAATAATGGAAGGGAGTGTCAGTAAGATGCAACAACTGAGATTAGAGCCATATGGAATCCCAGCAGGATCAAAAAGAAACCCTTAACCCCTTCCACACCAAATGAAAATCAATCTGAACAACTCAAGTTAAACGATGAGCGGGGTCCAAAGAGGACCTGCGATCTACCAATCGCTGTGACTTTCTGATCCCAGATACCCCAAAAGTCTCAGCACGATTCGGCACACTCGTGACAATGCCTAAAAAATTATTCTGTGTTGGGCAATTGCTTCAAGATCACCATGGCCTAGGTGGATTTCTCCCAAATAAAACATTCGTAAGAATTTGTATACATGTGGTAGATTTGTTGCAGACAGTTTTGGGACTGCTCCATGAATCTGAATAAAGATTGCAAAAATCTAAGCACAAACAACCCCAATAGCAAGAATGGATTTTCAGCCATAGAAATATCTGCAACAAATCTGTAGGACCAATGTCACAAAACAAAAAACCTAAACAAATCCAAGCCCAATAAGTGGTATAAAAGATGCAAACAGTAATAAAATACTACAATTGTGTCGCTGCTTGGCGGAATGTTTGAGATCTACAAAGTACAATTCCGGGGAGGATTCCGCCTAACAGCCATTACTGAATGGAAAGCCGCTACAAAAAGGGAATGCTAAAAAATCCAGCCGTTCTTTTCATTTTGGCTTGTGTATCTTCTTATTTTTTTTTACATAGAAATCTCTGTGGGACACAGTACAAAGATGTACAATATAGAAACTTGGTTATTTTCATAACAATACAAAAGAATAATAATAAAAAAAAATGATTTTCCTGGCTACTATTTGGGTTTGCATGAGAAATGTGTGCCTTTTCTTCTCTCTGAAACTTAAAATGGCCCGTGACTCACAAAGTCTGTATAGGCAGGTCACATTGTGACGGTCAGAGCTTATGTGCGCACAAAATCCTGAATAGATGTTGTCAGACCGGACTCTCGAGGGGGGTTTTGTTTGGGGGTATAAAAAAAAAAGCAACAAAAGGAAATAAAAAAAAGAGAGACTTTCAAGCACATTAGCTACAGTGAAGAAGCCTTCCTCCCTGCCCCCTTTCCCAAGGGCTTTGAAAAGCACATTAAGATGTTCCCTAGGAGGAAATGTTTTCGTGCCAGCGCAAGACTGAAAAGAGACTGGTGTTGACAGGCGCGCCATCCTAGGCGGGTTCACCAACAGCGGGCCCTTCCATACCGAGAGGGACAGGAAGAAGCAGTGTTCTGCTCCGAACGCAGATCATCCATTCGGGTTTCCATACGCACGATAACAAAGCTGCCATTATTTAACCACTCGCTGGGAGACGCTTTCTTAACCAAAACACCAGGCTTCATCTATTATATCTCTCTGCTGCTCCTCAATGACTCCCAGAATATTATTCCTGTTTGATGGAAATGTATTTTCCAGTATACTCTCAAATTTTATCTATTTATCTATCCTTTTACATTTAAAGGGTTTGTCCAAAACTTTTTAAATACTATAGTGTAAAATAGAAAAAAAAACATACTTTCTGCACCGATGCCATTACAGCCATGTTGACGCTGGGTTTCCTGTGAAATTGTTATGCCATGTGAGCACTGCAACCTATTAGGGGTTGCTGATGGGCTGCAGTGCTCAAACTTCCCTTGGATGAACCTCAGGCAGCCCATTCGCCACCCCTGATTGGCTGCAGTGGTATAACAATGTCACATGAGCCTCAGGACACCTGCAATGGCAATGGTGAGGGAGTGGAGTTTGTTATTTTTGTTTTATACTTTGTGTTTAAAAATGAGTTGCCCAACTAGTAGTCGACCCATTTAAAGAGGACCTGTCAGTTCTCCTGACTTGTCCATAGATTAATAAATTGACAACTGGGTGTCATCATTCCAATTTTCTGTACCAATTGGAGAACTGAAAGTCATCACTGATTGGCCAGTGTCATAGTGTGCAGGGATACACCCCCATTTAGTAACACCCAATTGTTATTGTAGGGGGAATAATAGAGAAACGGCACAACATACAATTGTAATGAGATGCTTTAATTTTTTTTATGGGAAAAACACACATTAACTGAAAGCTTTGCTGTGAGGAAGATCCCATGGCGTGGGAGCAGGAGATGTGGGGATGCTCTCTGGTACCTCTGGGATTGGACTCAGTAGAGGCTTCTTGGATATGACGTCTCGCTTACAGAAAATAAAACATGTTGTTACCTAAATCACTCAACACATGCAGGAGCTCCCACTGTTTGCGCATCCATCCCGACGCGCGTTTCGTCAGGGGGCCAAAGTCTGTATTAAGGCATCTATTCATTAATTTCCTAAGTTTCCTGATCTTACCTGTGTATTCTTATTTGCTATTTACTGTGGGTCACTTTTGCTGTAATACAATGCTAACTTATGCAATTAATTTTTAGGACACATCTATATAGTTCATCTTGTGGTTTTGTATTTTATTCACCAATATGTATTCTTTTTAGGGAATAGAATTTTTCACCCTACATACTATAGATATACCTGTTTGGCATCCTAATATGAATTTATTCCACTTCTTTTCCCCGCCTTGTTTTTTTGCAATATGCTTTTGTGCTTTTTGTTGTTTTAAAACTTAATTGCATTTAATGAAGACATATTTTTGTAATTCTTGTGTTTTTGCTTAATCTCTTTTGTTTGGGGTATTTTAATATAATGTTGTTAGTACAGCCTGACATTTCATTTTTTTCCAGATATTTTGTGGTCATTTTGGCATTTCCTTCTAAGATTGATTGTGCATCCCTATTGTGACACTTTCAGTACAAATTGGACTCTGTCAGACTATATGGACAAACCTATTTTCAGGTAGACTAAACAAGGAATTGTGTAATGCAGAGATTTAATGAAACTTTCGCCATCATTGTTATTTCATTGAGAATAGAATTCTAGTATATCAGACATTTCAGAAGAAGGAACTGGTCTCTTTAAGCAAATAAAGTAAAATATCATTTATCTTTTTGGCCAAGTTGGATAAAGACAATTTTTTTCGGGGAAAGTTGGCTGAGAACTTTCTCAGCCAACATCATTCACCATCAAAGCCACCATCACACCACCATCCAGGCCATATCATTTACCCATTTTCAGGGAAAATTGGTTGAGAACTTTCTCAGCCACCATCAAAGCCATATCATTTATCCATTTATCTTTTTGGCCAAGTTGGAAAAAGACAAATTTTTTCGGCGAAAGTTGGCTGAGAACTTTCTCAGCTACCACCAAAGCCACCATCAACTTTCTTGCCACCTTCAAAGCTCCGATAGATGTTCTCATTCAGTATTTCTAAACTTCTGAGTGTGTCCAGTGCATAGTTATATTTTTGTTTGTGTTCTCTGCAGCAAAGAAAGAACATGACTAGGGATCAGCAGACAAGTGGAAGTCGAGTTCTGGTAGTCAACTCGAACTTTAGTCCAAAATTCGGTTCAGGTACCAGAACCCAAACTTCATTGAAAATAATGGAGACACAAACTTTGGAGTTGGAAAAATCTCTCTCTCTTCCCCCTGAACATTGCAATGGACATTCGGGAAAAGTCCATGTTCTGCGTTTAGCACCGGACACTAACTGTCCAGTACGAACGCCAAACTTTTAAATTCGAATTCGCTCATCCTTAAACATAATTCCATCATAAAATAAAGCCTGCAGGCCCCCAAATGCCCTATGAGGCTACTTTGTAGATCCAATATAAGCTAATTCATCAGAAATGGGCATATTCCAGATGTCTGGAGATGGAAACTTCTATTGGTTTCACGAGAAATCAATTCTATTTTTCCATTCTATACTATTTCTGTGCAGTAATTAAAAAAGTATTAGAGATCTCGACATTGTAGATTTTCATCCAGCGGGGCATTACAATTGTCACCAATTACTGCATGTAGTGCACTCATCATTAGTTATATGATTGCACCGGCGGGCTGCGCTCCTACATGCCTCGTTTCACATCCATAAAGAGATAATATTTATAGAGGAGATTTTCCAGCTTATGCTTCCATATTTTTATAGGCGTTATTATTTGCCACAGTGGATGGTAATTTGTATGAGTGCTGCTTATCCAGCTCCCAAATAGTATGAAAAACTGTTACTTATTATTTAAAAAAATATATATGATACATATTCTGGGGAAAATACTAATTAAAATATGAAAAATTAAGGATCAATTGAGAAAAATGAGAGTGCAAAGAAATAGTCTGCTCCTTCTTTATGCAGCAAATGCAACTGAGCAGAAACATCCAGCTACATTCAAAGTCAATGGGGAAACCATACAGTCCATCTAATTAGATAGGTCAATAATATTGAGTTGCAATGTATAACAGTCATTTAGGTTTTTATTAGATCTGATTTGGCTTCCATATTGGAGCAGAGCAATTGCATAGAGCCATGTCGCACGTTAACCTGCTACCAGCATTGTTACACCCAGTATGGAAAGGATCAGTGGGGAAAAATCACGAGATGCTCCATCAACGATTAGAAGGTGGTCCACTCAAATAAAGTGTCAAGTATCATAGCCAAGCATTAATTATGCACATGAGAGGACGGTATCATGCACATGTCCCATTCATATGACAGGCTGGTGCACAAGAACTGCACAAGAACTGTTGATTGCGCACACTACTCAGCAGATATCTGTCAACAAAACATTATATGCACCACTCATCTTCCAATCCACTAAAGGAAATTCAGATGAATTTTGGTGGGGGTTGCCAATGCATATAATTGTGAGTGTCCTAAGTATCCCTGGATAACAAATATCCAGGGTATTGGATTGGACATGTTTGATTTCAACATGCCCGATCCTTTATTCCTACAGGAGATGCACTGTTGCTAGAAATGATTGGTAGCAGCTGTTGGACACAGTGGATAGGAGATAAACCTGGAGTAATGCTTTAGTACATATAGGACTAAAAGGGGTTAATTGGCCATGACAGGTTGATTGTGAGCAGCTGAAGAGTTGGGAGAGATGGCTGCTCACCATATCTCCACCCCTGGGTGTGGTTCACTTTGTAAAATGAGAACTGTTTGTCTCACGCATGTCTGTGTGTACGGAGGTGTGCAGATCTTCTGGATTGAGTGCCTTTGATAAAGGACTAAGAAGCTGGACGCCAAGCCAGGCGGGCTAACCAGAACTACTGTATGGACTTTTTGCTTTAGGTTTTACTTCATGCAGGACAAGGGCTCTATTTGAGTTTCCTGTGATGTGGTTTATGAGGACTGAAACAAATCAGCGGGACTCTTACATAGAAATGGTGACACCTCATATCGCTCACAAGTGTGTAGCATTGTTATACTGCTTATTACCCTTCTTCTATTGAAAACACATGTATGACTTGTCGAGCCAAGAGTGCATGTGAATGAGGGGGTGAGGGTACTTGCAGGGGGTTGCATGGACCTGTACAAAAGTCATGTGCATAAATCCTAAATCTGTCACCATCTGCACAAAATCTGTATGTTCTCCCACCGCTCAGGTTTCTTAACCTACTTCAAAACCAAACTGATACCGGTTATTGAGATTTCAATGGAACGGGTTCTATTTTGATATCAGAAATTAGATTGTTAAGGCCCCGTCACACATAACGAGATCGCTAGCGAGATCGCTGATGAGTCACGGTTTGGTGACGCAATAGCGATCTCGCTAGCGATCTCGTTATGTCTGACAGGTAGCAACGATCAGGCCCCTGCTGTGAGATCGCTGATCGTTACAAAGCTTCCTGGACCATTCCTGGGTCGTTGCGCTCCCGCTGGGCAGTGTGCATCGCTGTATTTGACACCTTGTCAACGACCTCGCTAGTGATTCAGAACTGAGACACATTGAGGTGCATAAATTGGACTTTTCTGCGTTCATCGTCCCTGATTGGTGGTCGCTACTGCGTCCTTGTTTTTTCAGATCCTACCAGCGTTCTCCGGCTGTGACTCCACTTTGAACAAATCAGACATCTTTAGCGAAGTAGGTATT